>NC_064621.1:580201230-580504260 GCF_023898315.1 Schistocerca nitens | reverse complement strand
ACCCAACTATTATGTGAATTATCAAATCCTAACCATTTAACATATACTTTATCACCTTTTGTTCTTAACACCTTTTCAATAAGATATACATCTGGATATTTTGTTTTCTGTATCTCAGGTTCATAGAAATTACCTTTAATATCTTTTAATTTATATGTAATTGGATCTGAATAAATAACATCTTCAATTTCAAATAATTCTGTTGACCAATTAGCTGTATATCCTTTTTCAAATATTCCTTTTAATTTACTTATTCTAACTTGATCACCAATAGAATATTTAGCTTTATATGGATATATTACAGTAGCAGATGGTTTATAATTTTTATCATTAACATCTATTGGTTTCATTTTTATTGTACTATGTTTAGTATTATTATAGACATTTACTAGTTTTGGTAATATATCAACCCATTTATAGTTACCTTGAATATCAAATTGTTTCCACATTTTCTCTTTTAGTGTTCTATTAAATCGTTCTACAACTGATGCTTTAATTTCAGTAAATGTAGAATAGTGATTAACATTATATATTTTCATTAGTTTATTAAAATATTTATTATAAAATTCTTTTCCATTATCTGTTTGTAAATGTTTTGGTGATCTAATTTTAAATATATTATCAAATGCATTTGCTACATTTTCACCTGATTTATCCTTAATTGGAATAGCCCATGCATATTTAGAATATACATCAATAACAGTTAACATATATTTATATCCTTTATTTATTTTTGATATACCTTTTAAATTACCTGAATCCATTTCAACTAAATCAGCTTGCCATAAATCATCTATCCCAAATGATTCTACTTTTCTTCTATTGTAATTTTTTCTCATTGGTTTATGTAATTCATTTATTATATTTTCTCTACTTACAATTAATTTTTTTAAAAAAATTTACTCTTTTTTGTTTTACATATTACACATATACCTTCAATTCTATTACGTCCATTTTTAGTTATTGATCTATGTAGATCATGTGTATCTGTAAATGTTTTACACTTTAAACAATATATGTGATCATTCATTTATATAGCTTAAAATTGTTATTAATCATCAGGAAATGTAAATAAATCGCCAAATACATAAACCTTTGCTCTATATGGCTTAAATTGAATTGGTCCATCATAATGTATACATAAACTTTCATTACTTTTTGTCAACTGTGGGAAATCAGTGAAAGGTGTAGTTGATTTAGGAAATATAGACATTTTAAAGCTTTTAGGATTAACAATTACATTTTCAACAGTATATGCATTTATTATAACTTTCTTGACCATAAGCCAATATGGAATTACACATTTCTGACACTCAGTAGAATCGTTAAAAGTAATGTCAAAAACCAATTTATCATGTATCTTATTTTCAAGATTATTTATTTTATTTATGTATGGCGATAAATCTGACTTTGAGAAATAATCTGAAAAAGCCTTTTCAATCTCCTTTTTTGTGAAGAAATTCTTAAAAGTGTTGTAGTTATCTTGATGAATCTGATTAATTTTTTCATTAAAACCCGTTTTATTGACATAATTATTAAATTTTGTTAAAACAGACATGTATTCAGGTTTTGTAACATATTCTTTCTCTAAATACTGTTTCGTAACTGCATCGTAACCACTAACTGGATCTTTTATATTTACTAATCGTCTACCTTTAAAAGTAATATATGTTTTTGTAACTCCAAAAATCTTATGCAATTCTTTTTGAAATTCCTTCACTAAATTATTTATTTCTGATTCAATTTTTTCTTCTATTTCATTTATGTTAATTTTTCTATTATTTTGTTCATTTTTAGGCCGCAGTTTGTTTCCAAAAATGTCCATTTATTAGATTCAAAATATCACTGAATTTATAACCATCTGATAATAGCTTTAGCATAAATATACATAAATGCCCACATATTACTTCATCATAATTTTGTATTCTCATTGCATTATAGTATAATTCATTTTCACCTAAATATTTAACTAGTTGATATGGTATATTGCCACCAAATGAATCAAATACAAATTTACCATTTTTATTCTTATAGTAACATATCCAATGTGTACCAACATGATCAGATGTGTCTAAATTTACTATTCCACATTCATTATTTTTAGGTTTTTTATTAGATAACTCATCTATCATAAAAACACCACTAAAATGTTTAATTTTTAATTTTTTAGCTATATTTTCTAAATCAAAATTACTTAATGCTTTTGGATACATTTTCATTATTTTTTGCATCGTTTTTTTAACCCTGTACCTTTTTTCTCCATTTCCATATTATGCCTCTTTAATTCAACTAATTCAGCATCATTTTTCTTTTTATTCATAACTGAACTAGCAACAGCTGCAGCACCACCGGCTATTGTACCAATTGATGCTAAATATGGTAATGCAGCTAATAATAATGGTAAAAATCCACCTTCATGTTGTGTTAATCCACTACCTTCTTTCTTTTTTGTTAGATATTCAAAAATCTTTTTCACAACTGGAATACCTAGTGTAATAAGTAAATTACCACCAATTTTTTTATCTCTTTTTCTTTTTTGAGCATTAGTTAAAAACTGATCAATACTATTTAGTTGACCATTATTAGCTTTAATTTTAAGTGATTTTGGTTTAATTTTTCCACTAGGTAGTAAAGTATAGTCAATACTAAATGTATTCATTTATATAGACTAAAAATCCCATCAATCTCATCAAGATAAAGTCCCATTCCTAATTTCCGTTTTCCATACATTATTCCTCTAACAGCAGTAGAAGCTAATTTTTCACCTAATGATGCATCTGAACTATACATTCTCTCTTTTGCTACATTTTGTAATATTTTATCAGCTATATGTCTTTTTTCTATATCTTTATTATCCCTATATGCAATATCATGCTGTTTACATGCTTCATCTAATGGATTTATACCTTTATCACCTCTAGATAACCTTTCATCTAATTTTGTACCTGGTCCACAATAATTATAACCAGGTAGATGCATTTCAAATGGTAATTTATTAATTAATGTATTTATCAAGCCTTTACCATATTTTTCATTCTTCCAAAATGTATGTGGTATATTATTCAAGAACCTAATTAAATATGGAATACCTTTTGGATCATTAATTATAAAGTCATTAAATTTATTTGTTAACATTTTAGTTATTCCTACCTTTTCATTGTAATAATTATTATTACCAGCCATTTCCTCACCATGAATTACCATTAATCTATCAATTAGTTGTCTAACATCATTCATCCATATATATTCAACTGGTTTTTCACTATATTTTTTAACAAATCCTGTACCTGATTTGGTTGGGGACACATCTGAATAATCTGATGAATCTATAGTTTGTTTTCTTTTTTGGGGGAAATAAATATCAACAATTTCTTTTATCAAATTATTGTATTTAACACCTTTACTTGATTTTATTTTATTTGGATTTTTATCAGAATATAATGCATCTGATTTGTATAATATATCTGCATAATTTGATATATCAACAGGATAAAATTCATCATTCAAATCATCCATAGAAATATGTTTTTTAGTTAAAAGGTTCATTAATCCATCTGTACCATCATATTCATGTCCACCAATGATTAGTTTATCCCCTTTGAATTCTACAGGTAATTTACCAATGTACTTAAACATTCCAACAGGTCTTAATCCAAAAACTGGATCCTCACTGTTATTGATATATTTTAACATTCTTTCACTTATATTTATAATTTTACCTTTGCTATCATCATTTTTATTAAGCATTTTTTTATTTTTTATTTCTTCATCATATTGAGTTAAAACATCTCGTATTTCAGATTCACTTAATGTAAAATCATTAATTGGTGCTATGTCATGATGGTGATGATATGGAATTATTTGTTTTTCTACCTCTCTATTTTCTTCAATAGCTTTCAGAACATTATCACCTATTTCTTCAAACCCTTGTTTTAATTGTTCTATAGCATCAATAACAGGTTGATCCTCTTTTTTATATTTTTCATATTCTGTTCTTGGTTGTTTTTTCCATGTTTTAAATTGTTCTTTTAATTTTTCTACTTTTTTTCTATTACGTTTAGCTTGTTTAACTATAGCTGAATCATATTTTGTAAACATTTATTTAGAATGAAAATGTGTTTATGTTGATGTTTGAGTTGACGTTTAACGTTTATGTTAACATTTGTGTTTATGTTTAACATTTATGTTTATGTTAACATTTATGTTTATGTTTATGTTTACGTTTATGTTTATGTTAACATTTATGTTTATGTTTATGTTTACGTTTATGTTCTTATGAAATGTTGTATTTTATTTCTATATTTTCCATCATTACATTTCCTTGTAATATCTATTGTTATAAAACCAAATTCATCATTCCAACATTTACTACATATTTCTTTAAATTCGTTAAATTTTAAATCACCACCAACAAATTCATTATAAACATGATGTAGATTTGTATCATCCTGTCTAAATATATTTAAGAAATTCAGATTATCTCTGACTAACTGTTTAGGTATTTTTGAGTATGTTTGAGCTAAATAAAAACAATCAATTCCTTTATGTCTACCTCTAGTAAAATATTCTCTTACTATATCTTGATTTTCTAGGATAAAATCATCAAATATTACAATTGAATTATCATCACAATCATCTAATGGTACAATGTCATCATTGCTACTAATAAATGATGCTAATGAATCACCTGTTATATCTTCAATTTTATTACATTTTTTAATTAGTTGTTGATATTTTGATTGATCTAAGCTTTTAGAATAAATATATACATGGTTTATTTTATCCCAATTTAACCAGCCTGGTGCTAATAAATAGTTATCAATCATTAATGTTGTTTTACCACATCCACTTGGTCCTATAATTGCACATCTAATTGAATTAGGTAACAGTTTCCCATGCTTATTTTTTACCTTTTTCTCTGGTATTCTAATTTTTGGTTCCCAATCAATTTTATTCATTTAATTAATAATAAATGAGTAGATTATTTCAATTGAGTGGTAATTCATCAGTACTTAAAAAAAGATTAAATGTACCTATTAGAGATAACTTTAATAGTGTAGCATTAGTTGGATTTTATACAACATTTTTAACACCTAATATAACATCTAAAAATAATAAATTATATTGTGATGGTGAAACAATTATATTTCCTATTGGTCAATATAATTTAAAAAATATAGAAAAATTTATTCATACAAAAAACCCTAATATAAATATTAAAGCAGATGAAATTTTAAATAGAGTTGTTATTGAGAGTGATAAAAAAATATATATGGATATACAAAAAGATGATAATATAGCACCTCTGTTAGGTTTTACTAATCAAACAATTAATCCAAAACAAAGAACTGTTGCTAATGATGTACCTAAAATTATACCATTTGAATTAATTAATATTAATTTTAATTTAGCTGATGGTATGTATATAAAGCATAATGATCATTTTCATAGAGAAACTAATATTATTGCTTCTTTTAAACCAAATGTTGAATTTGGTGCACCAATAATATATGAACCATCTCATCCATTATTTGTTCCTATTCATGATAAAATATATGATTTAGAAGTAACTATAACTGATGACAATGATAATTTAATTGATTTCAATGGGGCACAAATAACAGTTATATTGGAGATGAAATGATACATTTTTCTTCTTAATAAATGAAGAAGATTGAAAGCTATCAATTTCAATCATTTCCAGTGAATGAAAAAACAAAAAATAACCTAAATATTCCCAATAAGGATACAGAAATTAATATACATGTTGGTGATGGATGGTTGCATCCTAATATGGCTCAATTGTACATGAATTTTAGTATTATTAAAACTGATGGAACTAATTATCCAACATATGATGGAAAATCCAATAAGAAGCTAATTGATAACTATGTAGCAAAACTATTTGACTTTATAACCATAAGAAAGGGTAATCATGTTTTATCTAGAATTGAACATCCATTTATTTCATCATCAGTTTTGTTACATTTAACATCATGTGTTACTGATAAAATAAGTATGGAAGGACATATAGTTAACAATGGAAAATTAAGAAAGAAGAAAAATGAAGTATTATATCCATTGGAAATGTTAGGTGGATTTTTTAATGATTACCAAGAAATGATGTTTGAAGGTGATCTTACTGTATGTTTCACATGGTCATCAAGTGCAAATGATTGTATTTTGAGATGGGCTGATTATAATAATGCTGGAGTTGAAATTAAAGATACACTTCCAAGTGAAGGTAAAATCATAGTTGAGAATATGGAAATTCGTGTACCCGTTGTTAAATTTGAACCTAATTATGAACTTGAACTACGAGAAAATATACTGAAAAATCCAAAAATACCAATATCATTTTATGAATTACAAACTGTAGAAGTAGCTGGATTTAATGGTAAGGAAAAATTCGAATTAGACATCACAAATTATTATAACTCAATGGAATTTGATATGCCTTACTTTATATTTGTTGTATTTCAAACTAATCGTAAAAATAATCAATTGCTTGATTCATCATTATATGATCATGTTATGTTACAAAACCTATATCTGAAAAATGGGAGAAATGAATTATTTCCTCAAGAAATGTGGAATTTAGATCCACCATACGATTATTTGAAAGCTTATGATTCATTCGTGATTTTAAAAGGTTAAAACAAAATGGAGATGGAAATGTTGATGTTAATCCATATAATTATATAACAAATTATCCTATTTATGTAATTAATATGGCACATAGAAAAAATACAGTTGTTACACAAAAAACAAGTATGAAGTTATGTGCTACTTTTAAGGATAAAATACCTGATAATACACTAGCCTACGTAGTCATGTATGGAAAGAAAAATCTCACTTATGATGCACAACACAGAATACTGACAGAGAACTTTTAATCCCATATATCAATATCTTCATCTTCATCTTCTTGTTTCTTATACTCATTTTCTTCATGTTTCTTTTTCTCATTTAAAAATTGTTCCCATATACTAATATTACGTTTTGTGTTTTGTATTTTTATTTGATGTTCAATATTTAATAGTTCAGCTATTTTTGCAATTATATATTTGTATGGTACTGCCTTACCTTTGTAAAAGTGATTAAACATCTCAAATAATTCTATAATACGATCCTTTTCATTACCAGTAAACATGTCCACTATTGCACCATTTTCTATAGTTACATGTAAGTTCATTAAATGTTTATTAAAATATTTAAATCTATATTTTTTATTATTATGAACACTTACTTTATCAGGATTACAGATATAACATCTTGTACCAACAATATTCCATTGTGAACAATTTTGACAATATTCAGGTGCATAATATTCAGATGGATAATGTATATCATCAGGTATATCAATTTGAACTGCTTTTTCGAATTGTTGAACTAGTCTACTATCATCATTTTGTATTTCATTTTGAATGTTACTAGTGTTCTTTGAATAATATCTATTTTTTCTATCTTGATTTATACATTTCTTACATATAGATCTTGGTTTACCTAATTTCATTCCATATTCTGATATATCTTTTATCATCTCACATTTAGTACATTTTTGTACTGTTTCATTTTGAATGTTACTGGTTTTCTTTGGCTGATATCTGTTTTTTCTATCTTGATTTATACATTTCTTACATATTGACCTTGGTTTACCTAATTTAAGTCCATATGCAGATATATCTTTTACCATATCACATTTGGTACACTTCTTTGATATGTTGTCCATTTATTATATAAAAAAATGTAAGTATTTGTTGTCCACTATTTGTTGTCTATGTTTTATATATGAAAATATATTGTATATTATTGTTTCATCATCATTCATTGTATATATGTATATATTATATAAACATCATTATTAGTAATTGTATATAAGTAAATAATTAGAATAACCAACACCATCTATAATTGTATGTATGTATATATGATGTATATATTATATTTATTAATGTATGTATTCTATATATTTAGATTATTGTTTCATCATCATTCATTGTATATATTATGTAAACATAATTATTTGTAATTATATATATGTATATATTTAGATTAACCAACACCATCTATAATTGTATATATTTTTATTATTAAACACCATCTATAATTTATATAGTATTATCTAAAAGAGACACTTTATGCATTTCCCTAATTTTGTGGTTGTATCATTGTAAAAATATGAACAATAGCTGATTTCGATGTAAAATGGTCTAAAAATAGCATAAAATAGGGTTTAAATAGCTGATTTTGGTATTTGGTCCAGAACATACATTCCCCATCTACTCACGCGCTTCAGTAAAGCTACCGACATGCCTAACCATGGTACACTGTAATGCGTGAGCCCGAAGACTTTGCGAGATATACGAACGGTGCTAAACTGCAGCATAGCGCTTCCCAGAGCCCTCACACTCCAGACCCAAGTACTTCTGAGTATCGGTGCCTGTGATCAACACGACTAGTTCGCATGCAGATCACATGCTAGCAGAGCCCTCAAGTCTACTAATGACGTCATTATATAGTCAGTCACTCACTTAGTGGTTTCGGCAGGGATGCAGCGTTTCCCTGTTACTGGCCGAAGTGGCCGCGCGGTTCTGGCGCTGCAGTCTGGAACCGCGAGACCGCTACAGTCGCAGGTTCGAATCCTGCCTTGGGCATGGATGTGTGTGATGTCCTTAGGTTAGTTAGGTTTAACTAGTTCTAAGTTCTAGGGGACTAATGACCTCAGCAGTTGAGTCCCATAGTGCTCAGAGCCATTTGAACCAACCCTGTTACTCTTCAGCGTATGCGTTGTGGATGAATCAAACAAATATGGAGATGCATATGTTGTAGGAATAAAATGGAGTAAAATTGGCTAGATTTACAGATGGTATAGTAATATCGACCGTATCCGAAAATATTTCTCAGAAGACTGTACAAGGCATTAACAAGGTATTTTTAGAAAGATACAATATGGAAATAAATAAGAAGAAAGCCTAAATCCTTGCATCTGGTATAACTGCAATTACAGCAATTCTACGTCCGCGTGGAGAGCCTCTGAAAACAAGTCACCAGCTCTAAATACCAGCATAGCAGAATAACAGAAGGCAGTAGATAATGCCAGTAGATTATATGCTGAACTTCACAAGCTAACAAAGCCTTCAGCACCACGAAACAGTAAGTCAAAAATTTTCTTCGAGCTTTGCCCTCCATTGCTAGCAGATATGAACATCACGTGAGCTAGAACGGAAAGACAGCAGAGTGTTGAGGCATGGAGTTGGAGGAGAGTCCTGAGAATTCCATGAGCAGAGAGAATTACTAGTGAAGATGTCTTCAACAACGTGAGAGAGGAAAGGTCGTTGTGTGGGACTCAAGGAACGAAGGGACCGATGTGTTGGACACCTATAATGCCATTTTCCCTTCATTGTGAAATTAACGGAAGGAAAAGTTTGCCAGGGGCAATGTTTGAAAAGATGTTTACCTTGTTCGAAGAAAAACTGCCTCGGAAGGATGCACAAGGAACAATAAGATATTAGTACATTAGGCAGATAAAGACAAATCTGTGTTATCAACGTAATCTGAACTGAAAAAAATTATAAATAGGGAAAAACTGTGAACGAATATTTCCACCAGCCGATCTATCGTTTGAGAACAAAAGAAGAAGACAAATGTAAGACACTCCGACTCGTCACGCCGCCTCCTCTACAGGTTGCACAGCAGTACATCCGTATTTATTTCACAAATTACCGTTACTGTTACGAAGGCGTGCTGAAAAATAACGCCTCCGAATTTTTTATGTGAAAACTCGTAAAACTTTTTAAATAAAACGAACGTTTTCAACATTCTACGTCTTTTCTCCCCATGTCTGCATATTAATTTCGTAACATAATTACCCTAGCGACGAACATTCCTCCCACCGAGGGACCACGTTGTTGGTACCGCCACTGTGGAACGTATGCCCTTGTCAGCGGAGCCACAACCTCACCTCTGCAAGGACGTTTCAGACGATTCAGGTTCGGTGGTAATATTCCTCTCAGAAACTGAAAAAAACGACTATTCAAATATTCTGTTTTCTGTACAACAGACGGCGAGGAAGATAACAAAACAACACATTGTTGTGTATACAATTTTTGTTTGAAATTATATATAAGGAGAAAGAAAATACATGGGCCATCAATTTGGGCAATAGTTTACATGAACTGTTATCGTTATTGGAATTGACTGCGAGAAAGGAAACTAAAAGCCACATTTTCACAGCACAGAATTGTCTTTCACGCAATCGGTTATAACAGAAACCCAGTAAGGGGTCATTTGGAAAAAAATATATAGCCTATGTCTTTCTTCATTAGACTGCCGTGTAAAAATTTGAAGTAAATCGTCCAAGTACTTTTCGAGATTTCTGGTAACAATACTTCCCCATTATATATAAAAATATATATTTAGATATTATACACACTAAAAATCCATAACCACCTCCACCCGAATCTTCAGGAGAGTATCGTATAACCATCTGAAGCAAATCTCTCGCCGAGTTTTCGAAGCTTTTGGTAACAATGATGCCTCTTTACGTATTACAAATACATTTATATATCATACATATTTAAAAATATATAGCCTCTGTCCATTCGAATCACCATTAGTGTTTGATGTAAAAACGTAACGTAATTTTTTCGAGATTTTTGGTAACAACTTTTCACTTTTATATATTTCGTATATGTTTGTGTGTTAGATGCACAACAGGTCAAAAGTTTTCGATCACCTATCACAAGTATAGATTTGTGGTTAAAACAGGGATTTCGTTGTGAATATTCTATAATATCCCCGTTGCGTGGATAACAGCAGTATACAAAAGTTAAGTCTAACCGCCTTTTTTGTGTATTTGACTGGATGTTCGCGTTGAGGGCTGCTGATTTGTATCCGCAAATACAGTGACATGTCTTTACCTAAGACGAATACATTGTGTGCATCTAGCCGTGTGTTCGTATAAGTGATCAAGTTCGTATCACATTATCTCCTAATGGGACGGAAGCGGAAGACTGGAATCGAAGAACGTGCTATAATTGTAGCTTTGCTTCGGGAAGGCTGTTCTAGTAAGTCAGCACCATTCAGGAAAGGTCAGTTCATATGTCTACAGATTAAACAGCAGAGGACTCATACTGCACCTCAAATTCGCGAGGAAGTAAAGTGTTTGCGAACAGCTACGATCTCTGTGTCAACAGTGCAGCGCCGTCTTCGTGAATAAGATTTAAAGGAGTGCACAGTGGACAAAAAGGGTTAATTGCGCAGAAAAAATAAGGTGAAAAGGTAGAAATGGGCAAAGCAACATAAAACTACAGCGTGCAGCAATGGAACAAGATGTTACTCACAGACGAATCTAAGTTTGAAGTATTTAGAAGGCATCGTAGAATGTATTTCGTCGACGGTGAAGCATGGTGGAGGTTTTCTCGTGGTGTAGAGACGTTTTGCGGGAAATGATATCGGTCATCTAGTGAGAATTAACGGAACAATAAAGAAGGCCGGATATCACAGGATACTGATGAGCAATCCAGTTCCATGTGGCAAGAGACTTATTGGTCGCGGTTTGCTCTGTAGCAGAAAAATGCTTCTGAATTGTGCTGAGAGAATGGCAGTAGAGCATAGAAATGTGGGGTACTAAAGAATGTGATTTGGCCGAGTGAGTTGTTTATTTCATTCATCTGTTGTGGGATGAACGTTCAGGGAGGTCAAAGACTGAGACTACCTAATGTTGAATATCTATGGAATAATTTACAGACGTGTTCAACAGCAAAATTTACAAAATCGTATCTCCAGAATGCCAGGAGTTCGTGCAGCTGTTCGGTGTGCAATGGGTGGATACTTTGAAGAGGTTATATTCTAATCTATATTGTATTGTACTAATGATGGAGTGAAAAAATATTTATTTTGTTGGCCTGTTTAGTTTGCATAGTGTGGTTGTACACTGAAATAAAGTACATAGTTTCCATCCACCTACACACTCCGCAGTCCACCGTACGGCACGTGGTGGGAGGTACCCCACACAACTACTAGTAAGTTCCTTTCCTGTTCGACCCGCAAATAGAGCGAGGGAAAAACGACTATCTACACTCCTGGAAATTGAAATAAGAACACCGTGAATTCATTGTCCCAGGAAGGGGAAACTTTATTGACACATTCCTGGGGTCAGATACATCACATGATCACACTGACAGAACCACAGGCACATAGACACAGGCAACAGAGCATGCACAATGTCGGCACTAGTACACTGTATATCCACCTTTCGCAACAATGCAGGCTGCTATTCTCCCATGGAGACGATCGTAGATATGCTGGATGTAGTCCTGTGGAACGGCTTGCCATGCCATTTCCACCTGGCGCCTCAGTTGGACCAGCGTTCGTGCTGGACGTGCAGACCGCGTGAGACGACGCTTCATCCAGTCCCAAACATGCTCAATGGGGGACAGATCCGGAGATCTTGCTGGCCAGGGTAGTTGACTTACACCTTCTAGAGCACGTTGGGTGGCACGGGATACATGCGGACGTGCATTGTCCTGTTGGAACAGCAAGTTCCCTTGCCGGTCTAGGAATGGTAGAACGATGGGTTCGATGACGGTTTGGATGTACCGAGCACTATTCAGTGTCCCCTCGACGATCACCAGTGGTGTACGGCCAGTGTAGGAGATCGCTCCCCACACCATGATGCCGGGTGTTGGCCCTGTGTGCCTCGGTCGTATGCAGTCCTGATTGTGGCGCTCACCTGCACGGCGCCAAACACGCATACGACCATCATTGGCACCAAGGCAGAAGCGACTCTCATCGCTGAAGGCGACACGTCTCCATTCGTCCCTCCATTCACGCCTGTCGCGACACCACTGGAGGCGGGCTGCACGATGTTGGGGCGTGAGCGGAAGACGGCCTAACGGTGTGGGGGACCGTAGCCCAGCTTCATGGAGACGGTTGCGAATGGTCCTCGCCGATACCCCAGGAGCAACAGTGTCCCTAATTTGCTGGGAAGTGGCGGTGCGGTCCCCTACGGCACTGCGTAGGATCCTACGGTCTTGGCGTGCATCCGTGCGTCGCTGCGGTCCGGTCCCAGGTCGACGGGCACGTGCACCTTCCGCCGACCACTGGCGACAACATAGATGTACTGTGGAGACCTGACGCCCCACGTGTTGAGCTATTCGGCGGTACGTCCACCCGGCCTCCCGCATGCCCACTATACGCCCTCGCTCAAAGTCCGTCAACTGCACATACGGTTCACGTCCACGCTGTCGCGGCATGCTACCAGTGTTAAAGACTGCGATGGAGCTCCGTATGCCACGGCAAACTGGCTGACACTGACGGCGGCGGTGCACAAATGCTGCGCAGCTAGCGCCATTCGACGGCCAACACCGCGGTTCCTGGTGTGTCCGCTGTGCCGTGCGTGTGATCATTGCTTGTACAGCCCTCTCGCAGTGTCCGGAGCAAGTATGGTGGGTCTGACACACCGGTGTCAATGTGTTCTTTTTTCCATTTCCAGGAGTGTATATGCCTTCGCATGAGGCATCTTCGTAGTCCTTACGCGCTATCTGTGTTGCAGGAAGCAGAATCGTTCCGCAGTCAGCTTCAAGTGCTGGTTCTGTAAATTTTTTCAATAGTGTTCCTCGAAAAGAATGTCGCCTTCCCTACAGGGCGTCCCATATGAGTTCCTGAGCATGTCCGTAACAGTTACGTGTTGTTCGAACCTGCCAGTAACAAATCAAGCTGCTTGGATGTCTTCCTTTAATTCGACCTGGTACAGATCCGAAACATTCGAGCAGTACTCAAGATTACGTCGCACTGGGCCCTATATGCGGTCTCATTTATAGACAAACCACACTTTCCGCGAATTCTCACAATAAACCGAAGTCTAACAAACGCCTTCCCTACCACAATCCTCATGTGCTCGTTCCATTTCATAACGCTTTGCAACTTTACGCCTAGATATTTAAACGACGTGACTGTGTCAAGCAAGACAATACTAATGCCATATTCAGAAATTATGGGTTTGTTTTTTCTACTCATTCGCATTGACTTACGATTTTCTATATTTGGAAGTATCTACCATGTATCACACCATCTACAAATTTTATCTAAGTCATCTCGTATCCTCCTGCAGTCACTCTTCTTCGACACCTTACCATACACCACAGCATCAGTAAACAACTGTATACTGCTGCCCTCCCTATCCACCAGATCATTTATGTACGTGTACATAGCGAATAACAGCCGTCCTATCACATATCCATTGTGCACTCCTGACGATACCCCTACCTCTGATGAAGACTCGCAGTCGAGGAAAACACACTGGGATCTGTAACTTAAGAAGACTTCGAGCAATTCACACATCTGCGAACCTATTCCATATGCTCGTACTTTCTTTAACAGCCTGCAGTGGGACATCGAGTCAAATCTTTCCGGAAATCTATAAATATAGAATCTGCCTGTTGTCTTTCATCCGTAGTTCGCAGCCTATCATGTGACAAAAGGCAAGCTAAATTACGCACGAGCGATGTTTTCTAAGACCGTGTTGATTCGTGGACGTAAGATTCTCGGTCCTAAGAAAATTTGTTGTATTCGTACAGAAAATGTGTTCAAGGATTCTGCTCAAACTGATATTAAGGTTATTAGTCCGTAATTCTGCGGGTCCTTTCATTTGCCCTTGTTATTTATAGAAGTCACCCGCGCTTTTTTTCCAGTCGCTTGAGACTTTGCACTGGGCGAGAGATTCGCGATAAATGAAGCTCGATGATGGTCCAATACTGTAGAGTACTCTTTGAAAAACTGGATTGGTATTCCATACGGATCTGCAGACTTATTTTTCAACTTTTTCAGTTGTTTCTCAACGCCAGGGATGCTTATTATTATGTCGTCCACAAGAGAGTCTGTTCGATGGTCAAACGACGGTGCGTTTGTACGATTCTCCTGCGTGAACGATTTCTTGAACATTGTTTTTAAAACCTCGGCTTCGGTTTTGCTGTCGTCAGCTGCCGCACAACAGTGACTGAATGAAAGCATTAGACCCACTTAGCGATGTTACATAGGACCAGAATTTTCTCTCGTCCTCTATCAGATCTTTTGCTAAGGTATGACAGTGGTAGCTGTTATATAAGCACTCCGTTTTCAGGCCACGAGTGGTCTACCGGGACCATCCGACCGCCGTGTCATACTCAGAGGAGTATGCGGATAGGAGGAGCGTGGGGTCAGCACACCGCTCTCCCGTTCGTTATGATGGTATTCTTGACCGAAGCCGCTACTATTCGGTCGAGTAGCTCCTCAATTGGCATCAAGAGGCCGAGTGCACCCTGAAAAATGACAACAGTGCATGGCGGCTGGATGGTCACCCATCCAAGTGCCGGCCACGCCCAACAGAACAGCGCTTAACTTTGGTGATCTCACGGGAACCGGTGTATCCACTGCGGCAAGGACGTTGCCAGCTGTTATATGCTTCGCTGTTTATCATCGATAATCGAGAACTTTTGACCGGTAGCTTTTATTTAAAAAAAAAGTTGCCTGTCTTCTTCAGTATGATCATTAGAGTTTCGAGTAAAAATCTAAAGTAAATCGGTCAAGTACTTCTCGAGAGTTTTAATGAAGACGTTAAAAAGGTCTTTGTATTGTCATAATGATTTATGAAAATTCACTATTGTAATAATACTATAAATTCAAAAGTACAGCTGATTTTGATTGTATTTGTCTAACAAAAAACCCGCAGAATATTAGATCTAACTTTACTGAGTACCATGTCTACGTTGATTGTCGTTGTGCCTGTCAGAGTTATTTGTATTGTTATGCCCGTGACTGCAGTTCTAGTAGTATAATATGAGTATTCGCATCACACGGGACGTTCAGTATAACGCCTTTGAGCCAGACGATCAAAACCTCCGACATTTCGCCGCATTCACAGTCTGTCGTGGAGGTCATTGGGCCTGGGCGTTCGATAAACACTGTGCCAGCTTTCGGTTCACGTCGGGGCAAAGTGCTTTCGTCGCCTCGGGCTGCGGACAGCGAAGCTGGGAAACAGTACTCCCAGAGCCAGGGGCAGTTCATCGTTAGCACTAAGGGACGTCCTGCCAAGTTTCCAGGGGAGCCGAAACCACGGCGGACACAACTCCCGCGGCACATTGCAAGCCACCGGATTGCGGTTCGCGAACTCCTGCTGGTTTTCAGCGCCGGAGGTGAAGCGTCCCAACTTCGGCGCCATGTTGTTGGCAACCTGCTAGCTACGGCTATAACAACTCGTCCAAAGCAACAAATAGTTTCAAAGATCAAACTTTTGATTTTCATATGTTGGTTGTCTACATAAAAAAGAAAAAAAATACCGTCAGTGTAGGATAGTATGAAATAAATAGCATTTGAGCTATTCCTCTAGAGCTCCATACGTGACTGCAACGGAGAGAAACCCTAACATGTGGTGCAATCTACGTGCCCTCAACATGGACTTACAAAGTATGTATGTAGTTGTAGATGTAGAAATATCAGTTCGTTATCACCCTTTTCTTCAAATGTCAATAGCTAAGCTGTTAGGTACTGCTTATTAAATCCTTTACATATCATTTGTTGGTTCATGATGTGTATGATAGCGTCTTAATAGCTGACTATGGAAAATATACTTATACACAACATACTTTCTAAAGTATCAGCAGTTATGAAAAGTTTGAACTTGAAACGTACAGTCAAAAACCAAAATTATTATAGTAAGAAAATCAAAAATGAGGAAGTCACTTGACGTGCAAATTGGGAAAAGTAAAATAGGAAAAGTTGAGAAGTGTATCTGTGGGTGATTCAAACTGAGCACAAGAACGTGATATACAGAGTGTTCGGAAATTCCCGTTACAACTTCTAGGAGTTAAAGACGGGCGAGGGTGGGGTGTGGTGAGCACACAAATGCCGGCCGGAGTGGCCGTGCGGTTCTAGGCGCTACAGTCTGGATCCGAGCGACCGCTACGGTCCCAGGTTCGAATCATGCCTCGGGCATGGATGTATGTGATGTCCTTAGGTTAGTTAGGTTTAATTAGTTCTAAGTTCTAGGCGACTGATGACCTCAGACGTTAAGTCGCATAGTGCTCAGAGCCATTTGAACCAGTACAAAATTTCTGAATAGGAATCAATGTCCATAAACGCACCGATTTCGTACTAGAGTCGTTCGAAATCATATTTCCTAGGTACAGAAAGCTGGATAAAGCCTGAAATAAGTTCTGCAGAAATTTTTACGAAGTCTCAGACGGTGTTCAGGAAAGATCGATTAGGCAGAATTGGTGGTGGAGTGTTTGTGTCTGTCAGTAGTGGTTTATCTTGTAGTGAAGTCGAAGTAGATACGCCGTGCGAATTGGTATGGGTGGAGGTTATACTTAACAGCCGAACTAAGTTTATAATTGGCTCCTTCTACCGACCCCCAGACTCCGATGATATAGCTGAGTCTAGTAACAAATAAATACCCCACTCATACGGTTATAGTTGGTGGCGACTTCAACATTCCCTCGATATGTTGGCAAAAATACTTGTTCTAAACCGGTGGTAGGCAGAAAACATCTTCCGAGATTGTCCTAATTGCTTTCTCCGAAAATTATTTCAAGCAATTAGTCAACGAACCCCCGTGAATTGTAAATGGTTGCGAAAACACACTTGACCTCTTAGCCACAAACAATCCAGAGCTAATAGAGAGCATCTTGACTGATACAGGGATTCGTGAGCACAAGGTCGTTGTAGCTAGGCTCAATACCGTTTCTTCCAAATCCACCAGAAACAAACGCAAAATAATTTTATTTAAAAAAGCGGATAAAATGTCACTAGAAGCCTTCCTAAGAGACAATCTCCATTCCTTCCGAACTGACTATGCAAATGTAGGCGAGATGTGGCTCAAATTCAAAGATATAGTAGCAACAGCAATTGAGGGATTCATAGCTCATAAATTGGTAAGAGATGGAACTGATCCGCCATGGTACACAAAACAGGTGCGATCGCTGTTGCAGAGGCAACGGAAAAAAGCATGCGAAGTTCAGAAGAACGCGAAATCCCGAAGATTGGATAAAATTTACAGACGCGCGAAATTTGGCACGGATTTCAATGAGAGATGCCTTTAATAGGTTCCACAACGAAACATTGTCTCGAAATTTGGTAGAAAATGCGAAGAAATTCTGGTCGTATGTAAAGTACACAAGCGGCAAGACGCAGTAAATACCTTCGCTGCGCACTGCCGATGGTACTGTTACCGACGACTGTGCCGCTAAAGCAAAGTTATGGAACGCAGTTTTCCGAAATTCCTACACCAGGGAAGACGAATGGAATATTCCAGAATTTGAAACACGAACAGCTGCTAGCATGAGTTTCTTAGAAGTAGATACCTTAGAGGTTGCGAAGCAACTCAAATCGCTTGATACGGGCAAGTCTTCAGGTCCAGACTATATACCGGTTAGCTTCCTTTCAGATTACGCTGATACAATAGCTCCCTACTTAGCAATCATATACAACCGCTCGCTCACCGACAGATCTGTACCTACAGATTGGAAAGTTGTGCAGGTCGCACCAGTGTTTAAGAAGGGTAGTAGGAGTAATCCATCTAACTACAGACCTATATCATTAACGTCGGTTTGCAGTAGGGTTTTGGAGCAAATACTGTATTGAAACATTATGAATCACCTCGAAGGGAACGATGTATTGATACGTAATCAGCATGGTTTCAGAAAACATCGTTCTTGTGCAACGCAGCTAGCTCTTTATTCGCACGAACTAATGGCCGTTATCGACAGGGGATCTCAAGTTGATTCCTTATTTCTGGATCTCCGGAAGGCTTTTGACACCGTTCCTCACAAGCGACTTCTAATCAAGCTGCAGGCCTATGGGGTATCGTCTCAGTTGTGCGACTGGATTCGTTATTTCCTGTCAGGAAGGTCGCAGTTCGTAGTAATAGACGGCAAATCATCGAGTAAAACTGAAGTGATATCAGGTGTTCACCAGGGAAGCGTCCTGGGACCTCTGCTGTTCCTGATCTATATAAATGACCTGGGTGACAATCCGAGCAGTTCTCTTAGGTTGTTCGCAGATGATACTGTAATTTACCGTCTAGTAAGGTCATGCGAAACCAGTATCAGTTGCAAAGCGATTTAGAAAAGATTGGGCTGTTAATGAGTGGTATTGCAAAACAAGTGACGTACTGGTTCACACCCAATCAGTTACTTGGAAAAGTGACCGCATCATGTTTTCAAGTGATTGTAGCGCGGAAACGGTACGTTGCCGGACATGGGTTCCAATTCAGATTATTATCTACTCACTGCCCTCCACAAGTCCTAGAAGCTTGTAACGGGAGTTTCCGAACACTCTGTAAATGACTATTCAGTAAATGATTTTAGAACTGAATAGTTCGCATTAACGTAGGCGAATGGTCAAAATTTGGTAGGCATCTTGGGTATGCTAGAAACCTGCCAAATGATACTTTCGGTAATAGCATTCAGTGACACTGTGTGTAACAGAATTTTGAGTGTTCTCCTGAGGTTTTTACACGTTTAATCGATGTACGTGATCTGCTCTATAAATAATAAATATTGACTTCACATCTGAGCAAAATGTGCCCTGCAGAGAATAACAGCATGTATACAGTGGCCAGCTGTTTCTGGGACTCCCGCTGTTACATTACACTGCAAATTGCCTTGTGTTAATATTTACTATTAAGTTCCGTTTTCGCAGCAGGCGTCTCTCCTATCGATCATGACAATTTTCGACAGGAGATTTTCCCATTGCGTGAAGCAAAATCAGGTATGGTACTCGATAATAGTCGATAGTCCAACCACAACGATCATTGTGTAGAGCACACAAATCGTCTGTTCATGACCTTTAAGAATTGTATCGTATGAACGTAGCAGGCTTGTGCCACGTTTAAAAATCACTTAGAATGTACCCAACGTTGAACGCTGATATTTTTCAATGAAAATGTGGCTCAATACATTCGTTGGTGCCTTATCAAAGTATTCGGATCGGTCAGAGCGTGTTAGCTATTTCCGAAGGCAAGCATAATAACAGCACGGACATTGGTGTCTTTGGCAATGACAACGATTGAATTAGGGCATTATAAGGATTAAATTCATAAACAACTTCACAAAAATCACAAAATTCATCCTTATTTTAAATGGACATGATGGAATACTCTCTTTCAAATTCTAAAGGTGGCAGGGGTAAAATAAAGGGAGCGAAAGGCTATTTACAATTTGTACAGAAACGAGATGGCAGCTATAAGAGTCGAGGGGCATGAAAGGAAAGCAGAGGTTGGGAAGGGAGTGACACAGGGTTGTGGCCTCTCCCCAATGTTATTAAATCTGTATATTGAGCAAGTAGTAAAGGAAACAAAAGAAAAGTTCGGAGTAGGTATTAAAATCCATGGAGAAGAAATAAAAACTTTGAGGTTCGCCGATGACATTGTAATTCTGTCAGAGACAGCACAGGACTTGGAAGAGCAGTTGAACGGAATGGACAGTGTCTTGAAAAGACGAGGATAATGGAATGTAGTCGAATTAAGTCGGTTGATGCTGAGGGAATTAGATTAGGAAATGAGACACTTAAAGTAGTAAAGGAGTTTTGCTATTTGGGGAGTAAAATAACTGATGATGGTCGAAGTAGAGAGGATATAAAATGTAGATTGGCAATGGCAAGGAAAGCGTTTCTGAAGAGAAATTTGTTAACATCGAGTATAGATTTAAGAGTCAGGAAGTCGTTTCTGAAAGTATTTGTATGGAGTGTAGCCATGTATGGAAGTGAAACATGGACAATAAATAGTTTAGACAAGAAGAGAACAGAAGCTTTTGAAATGTGGTGCTACAGAAGAATGCTGAAGATAAGGTGGGTAGATCACGTAACTAATGAGGAGGTATTGAATAGGATTGGGGAGAAGAGAAGTTTGTGGCACAACTTGACTAGAAGAAGGGATCGGTTGGTAGGACATGTCCTGAGGCATCAAGGGATCACAAATTTAGCATTGGAGGGCAGCGTGGAGGGTAAAAATCGTAGAGGGAGACCAAGAGATGAATACACTAAGCAGATTCAGAAGGATGTAGGTTGCAGTACGTACTGGGACATGAAGGAGCTTGCACAGGATAGAGTAGCATGGAGAGCTGCATCAAACCAGTCTCAGGACTGAAGACCACAACAACAACATGATTAATGACAGGATGCCATATACTTTTATGGATTCTTGGGTTGTCGGAAAAGGAGCTCAAATTTCACTTGCGTTCTGACAAGACATAAATGTTGTCAGTACATCTTTCTAACGCCTATTGAGTCTTGAAGAGAACTTTTCATTTGAGTGAGAAAGAGAGCCTATAACAATGATTTTAGTGGTAGTGGCTTTGGATGGAAAACTCTAATATTAAGGAGTCCCTCGGATGTTTTTGCAATACTCTTCTTGTAATGGTCATAAACTGTTTGAACTTCTTCGTCCACTGCCTGACATGAATAAAAGCGCAGATCCAACTTGCAGTCAGTAAGCATGATGCTAGTGGCACTACAAGCTCGACGGTCACCTGTACTGGTCAGGAATACACCAAAGAATGTTAGCGCAGGTATGACACAACGCCCGTGTACGGAACATCATCGTCGGGCTCTTTATAACAAGTTCTTAAATTAATGTATTTTCAGCATGCTGGGTTGATAACGGAATAACAACTTGTGTTTACTAGATTAATGTAGGAAACAACCAAAGCTGCAAGATACAGTTTCTTTTTATTTAAGTGGTGAGCAATTTCACGTTAACTGAACCAGTTTTTAAATCACCTAATCGGACAAAACAGTATGTCCCGTAACAGCATACAAACCGTATTAAGATTGTCCATACACGTGCGATGACGGGCCAAAATATTATGATCACCTTCTTAATAACTTGTTTGTCCGTCTTTAGAATGGAATACATCTCTGATTCTGCATATCGGAGATCCGACACTTTGTTGGTAGGTTTGTGGAGGTATTTAGCATTAGATGTCTACGCACAGGTCATGTTAATTCGCGTAAATAAGGAGGTGCTGATTTGCGTACGCGTTGATGGCGAACCAGATGCTCCTCAAACAACATTAGCACGGTTCTGGCTCCGAGACACAGACAATTATACTGCTGAAACCTGGCATCGTCGTCGGGGAAGACATTGAGCATGAGGGGATGCAGGTGTCAGCGTGTCTTCGATTACTACCACAGGTCCAATGCAAGAGTAAGAGAATGTCTCCCATAGCACAATACTGCTCTCATCAGCCTTCGTCCGTGGCACGCTCTACAGTTCGAGTCACCGTTCACCTCAAAGCCAGCGTTTGTGGAGATTACGCTTGACCTAGTGCAGCAAAACTGTGGTTCTCCCGAAGAGGCGATACGTTTCTATTGATCGTCGGCCGAATCCCGGTGACCCAGTATCCACTGCAGTCGTAATTGTCGATGTCGTTGGGTCAATATGTCAACACGTGGGAGTAGTCCGCTGCGGAGCTCCATGTTCAATTATCAGTAATGTACGATGAACGGTGTGCTTCGTAACAATTATGTGTGACCAGCATTATACTCTTTCGGCAGAGAGGCCACAGATTACCATTTATACTATTTTACAGAGCAGACCCGTTCTGTGAAGAGTCGTGGACGTCCAACCATTTAGCGTTCAGTGGTATTTTCACAGACCTTGTACCTATTTCCTTAGATGCTTAAAAGATAACACGTGAATATTCAACCAGCTTTGCCGTTTACGAGATACTGGTTCACAAGCTCCTCGTAATAATAAATTGTCCTTCATCAAAGTCGCTTATCTCAGTGGATTTCCCAATTTGCAGCCCATATCTTCGCTGGGGTGATCCCCCATCCGTGCCTACTGCGCTTACATGCACTACTGGCCATTAAAATTGCTACACCAAGAAGAAACGCAGATGATAAACGGGTATTCATTGGACAAATATATAATGTTACTTTAAAATCCGTCTTGATTGCAAATTTTTTTTTATTATTCATATGACCGGTTTCGGTTCATTCAGAACCATCTTCAGATCTGTAAAAATAATTATACTAATTTACTAACACCAGCAGCCCAAGTTATAAATTAAATAAAGAGCTAAATAACAGATTGAAGGCAGCATATACATATCGTCGGACTTTCAACATTAGCAACAGTTACGAATTTGCCGAGCAAATTAAAGACGTACTTATACCTCAGAATGCGTCACTAGCTTCATTGGATGTCACCAATCTGTACACAAACATTCCCGTAAAAGAAACGATTGAGATCATTAAGAACAATCTCCTCACTCATGGTAAATTGGCGCTGGGGGAAGTGATTGAACTAGTGGAAATGTTGGAACAAGTCTTGTCGTTCAATTACTTTACTTTTAATGGTAAAATTTATCAACAGAAAGACGGGCTGGCAATGGGGAACAGTTTAGCTGGGACGCTGGCTGACATTTTTGTAAATCACTTAGAAAACAAATTCTTTGATGAAAATCCTAATATCGCTGAGAAAATTGTATATTACAGGAGATATGTGGACGACTCCATTTTATTATACAAAGGAGATAAAAATGATATCGAAAACTTAGCACAAAAAATGAGCTCTCAACACCCGAAAATTAGATTCACCATGGAATTTGAAGAAAACAACCGTATAGATTACTTAGATTTAACACTAATAAAGAAAAATGGGAAGCATGAATTTAGCATATTCAGAAAACCTACGTGTACAGATCTAGTTATCAATGAGCGCTCTTGTCACCCACCGCGATACAAATGGGCATATTTTACTTCGATGGTATACAGGCTACTAAGATTGCCACTAAGCCAACACGAAGTAGAAAAGGAGTTAAGTATTTTAAAACAAGTGGCCGTAGCGAACGGATATACGTGTAAGCAGGTGATGAATATTTATAGGAAGATAAGGAAGAGGCAAATGGAACAAACAAAAGGAAGTCAAATAGCAGTTAAGAGGAACAACAAGAAAAAATATGTAGCTCTCACTTACAATGGAAGAATTGCAGACAAAATTGAAAGATGCTTTCGTAAATGCGACGTTAAAATAGGTTTCCGAACAAATAACACGTTAAAATTGAAGCTCCGGCATAGAATATGTAATAGTAGGAATAAATTTCAGGATTCAGGTGTATATAAAATCAAATGTAATGACTGCTGTAAACAATATATAGGGCAGACTGGTAGGAACTTTGAAACCAGATTCAGGGAGCACACCTACTCTCAAAACAAAACAGCTTTTGGGGCGCATATGGCTGCGACAAAGCACTCAGTCACGAATATTGAAAACAACTTAGACATCCTGCATAGAGCTCATAAGGGACGGTTTCTTAACATTCTAGAAGAGATCGAAATATACACCCATAAAAATAAGGATCCCGATTTAATCCTCAACGAACAAAGCGAATTCAATCATAACGCCTATTTTAGCATTTATGACGACCTACTAAGATGACAACTGTTGCGTATGGAGATCCAGACCGAGGGATGAGAGATGGTGCGCGGTGGAGAAGCCGGAAGACGCGTGCAACGCCTGGCGTCGTTGACGGGGCCCTCCTGTGCGGCCCTCTTGCCCGCGGCGATGGACAGCAGACGACTGAGCCGACCGCAGCACAACACCAAAATGGCGGGAACCACGGAAGCAGACCGTAGAAGAAAACAAGTTCACACCAGTACCATAGATATATAAATCGCCCTATGCCTTTTAGATCGTATAAAAATGATAATTTTACTGTTTTTAATCCTGACAAGTACAGATTTTAGCTTTGACATCTACATATTTTAATTAAATATTTTTAATATAAAAAAGATCTACTGAATACAGTATGTGCAAATGCAATGTAACAAATGTACCAGACGCCACCTGTCGGTAATAGTGTTATTATTAATATAAATGACGTGCACTCTGCCAACCAATTTTATGTGACGTAGCATGTGAAAGTTGCTGGATTTGGACGGGTTACTCCTGTAACTAAAATATCAGGTACGTTCTGGTACATTTGATGTTGACTAGATAGGATAAAAAAAATTTGCTTTCGTGAAATAGTAAATTAGTATAATTATTTTTACAGATCTGAAGATGGTTCTGAATGAACCGAAACCGGTCATATGAATAATAAAAAAAAATTTGCAATCAAGACGGATTTTAAAGTAACATTATAAAATCACTGATTGCTGTTATCCCATAAGACATTATGTCTGTGTTTGCAAAGTTTGTGCCACGTCAGGCTTCGGGATACATTACGAAGTTCTTACGTATTAGGACAAAGATAATGAAAGAAAACTTGAAAATAAAATTTAACAAAACATGCTTAAACGCAGGGATTACTCCTAACTACGCAAAAGTAAAAATCAGGAATATGTCAAACATAGCACAAATAGTAAAACGTAAAAGTGAAGTATTATGGATTAAAACTCAAATTCGAGAAGCATATAAAATGAAAGACAAGTTAAATAGAGAAGCTTTTAATCTTCACTTGATTTTAGGTGACATTTTATCTCCATTACAGTTCACATACGTAAGCAGAGAGATTGAAAACAGAATTGGCAGGGAGCGAGAATTAACTCTAAACAGACATCAGAAAAAGCTTTTTAACCTAGGTGTAGATTTTAATACTGACAACGAAACGTCGTATAAAAAGTTGCATACTTTTTGTGAGAGGGTCGTGAACTTAACTGAGATAGAATTAACAAAAGATGAGCAGAACCTTTCAAATAAAGGGCTACAATATAACCTAAATCCCGCAATTAACTCAAATACAATAAAAAAGACTGTCGCAGAAGTGAAAATTGCATGTGATATCGCAAATATGAATAGATACGAACAGACAAACACGGCAATTAAAGTAAAGAAGTCGATTATAGATGAAATGCACTCTGCTCACAAGAACAGAAACGAACTACTAACTCTTAAGGGCTTGAATAAGAAGTTAGAATTACGTAAGGCTATCATCACAAAGGCAGATAAGGGCGGCACTATGGTTTTAATACACGATACAGACTATATAGAGAAAACTGAAAAGTTCTTTATGGAAAACGGAATAGTAGAAGTCAAGAAAGATCCGACCAAGAAATTTCAAACAGAAATAAGGAAACAAATAGATAACAGTGTGTTTCTATTCACAGAGGAGGAAAAGTTTAAACTGAAAGTAATGAATCCGCGAATCCCCGAATTACGGTCACAAATAAAGCTCCACAAAGTTGAAAAATCGATTCGCCCAATCGTTAATAACACCAGCAGCCCAAGTTATAAATTAAATAAAGAGCTAAATAACAGATTGAAGGCAGCATATACATATCGTCGGACTTTCAACATTAGCAACAGTTACGAATTTGCCGAGCAAATTAAAGACGTACTTATACCTCAGAATGCGTCACTAGCTTCATTGGATGTCACCAATCTGTACACAAACATTCCCGTAAAAGAAACGATTGAGATCATTAAGAACAATCTCCTCACTCATGGTAAATTGGCGCTGGGGGAAGTGATTGAACTAGTGGAAATGTTGGAACAAGTCTTGTCGTTCAATTACTTTACTTTTAATGGTAAAATTTATCAACAGAAAGACGGGCTGGCAATGGGGAACAGTTTAGCTGGGACGCTGGCTGACATTTTTGTAAATCACTTAGAAAACAAATTCTTTGATGAAAATCCTAATATCGCTGAGAAAATTGTATATTACAGGAGATATGTGGACGACTCCATTTTATTATACAAAGGAGATAAAAATGATATCGAAAACTTAGCACAAAAAATGAGCTCTCAACACCCGAAAATTAGATTCACCATGGAATTTGAAGAAAACAACCGTATAGATTACTTAGATTTAACACTAATAAAGAAAAATGGGAAGCATGAATTTAGCATATTCAGAAAACCTACGTGTACAGATCTAGTTATCAATGAGCGCTCTTGTCACCCACCGCGATACAAATGGGCATATTTTACTTCGATGGTATACAGGCTACTAAGATTGCCACTAAGCCAACACGAAGTAGAAAAGGAGTTAAGTATTTTAAAACAAGTGGCCGTAGCGAACGGATATACGTGTAAGCAGGTGATGAATATTTATAGGAAGATAAGGAAGAGGCAAATGGAACAAACAAAAGGAAGTCAAATAGCAGTTAAGAGGAACAACAAGAAAAAATATGTAGCTCTCACTTACAATGGAAGAATTGCAGACAAAATTGAAAGATGCTTTCGTAAATGCGACGTTAAAATAGGTTTCCGAACAAATAACACGTTAAAATTGAAGCTCCGGCATAGAATATGTAATAGTAGGAATAAATTTCAGGATTCAGGTGTATATAAAATCAAATGTAATGACTGCTGTAAACAATATATAGGGCAGACTGGTAGGAACTTTGAAACCAGATTCAGGGAGCACACCTACTCTCAAAACAAAACAGCTTTTGGGGCGCATATGGCTGCGACAAAGCACTCAGTCACGAATATTGAAAACAACTTAGACATCCTGCATAGAGCTCATAAGGGACGGTTTCTTAACATTCTAGAAGAGATCGAAATATACACCCATAAAAATAAGGATCCCGATTTAATCCTCAACGAACAAAGCGAATTCAATCATAACGCCTATTTTAGCATTTATGACGACCTACTAAGATGACAACTGTTGCGTATGGAGATCCAGACCGAGGGATGAGAGATGGTGCGCGGTGGAGAAGCCGGAAGACGCGTGCAACGCCTGGCGTCGTTGACGGGGCCCTCCTGTGCGGCCCTCTTGCCCGCGGCGATGGACAGCAGACGACTGAGCCGACCGCAGCACAACACCAAAATGGCGGGAACCACGGAAGCAGACCGTAGAAGAAAACAAGTTCACACCAGCACCATAGATATATAAATCGCCCTATGCCTTTTAGATCGTATAAAAATGATAATTTTACTGTTTTTAATCCTGACAAGTACAGATTTTAGCTTTGACATCTACATATTTTAATTAAATATTTTTAATATAAAAAAGATCTACTGAATACAGTATGTGCAAATGCAATGTAACAAATGTACCAGACGCCACCTGTCGGTAATAGTGTTATTATTAATATAAATGACGTGCACTCTGCCAACCAATTTTATGTGACGTAGCATGTGAAAGTTGCTGGATTTGGACGGGTTACTCCTGTAACTAAAATATCAGGTACGTTCTGGTACATTTGATGTTGACTAGATAGGATAAAAAAAATTTGCTTTCGTGAAATAGTAAATTAGTATAATTATTTTTACAGATCTGAAGATGGTTCTGAATGAACCGAAACCGGTCATATGAATAATAAAAAAAATTTGCAATCAAGACGGATTTTAAAGTAACATTATAAAATCACTGATTGCTGTTATCCCATAAGACATTATGTCTGTGTTTGCAAAGGACAAATATATTATACTAGAACTGACATGTGATTACATTTTCACGCAATTTGGGTACATAGATCCTGAGAAATCGGTACCCAGAACAACCACCTCTGGCGGTAATAAAACAGAGCTTGGATGGCATGTACAGGTACAGCTGCCCATGCTGCTTCAACACTATACCACAGTTCATCAAGAGTAGTGACTGGCGTATTGTGACGAGCCAGTTGCTCGGCCACCATTGACCAAACGTTTTCAACTGGTGAGAGATCTGGAGAATGAGCTGGCCAGGGATCGAATGAAGGGTAGAGCCACGGGTCGTAACACATTTAAAATGTAACGTCCACTGTTCAACGTGCCGTCAATGCGAACGAAAGGTGACCGAGACGCCTAACCAATGGCACCCCATACCATAACGCCGGGTGATACGCCAGTATGGCGATGACGAATACACGCTTCCAATGTGCGTTCACTGCGATGTCACCAAACACGGATGCGACCACCATGATGCTGTAAACAGAACCTGGATTCATCCGAAAAAATGACGTTTTGCCATTCGTGCAGACAGCGCACGTCATATTTCTAACAGTTCAAGCACAGTGCTTAATTTATGATCTATCTCTATGCTGAAGGGAATCACAGTGCATTCTCGCAGTCTTAGGATGAAATTAGAGACTGAAAGACCCTCCCACACTGTCACCGACCAAACTGCCTTGCAGCACTGTTACCAATTTAATTTGCAATTGATGAGAAGTAGACTGCTACATTCCACATCTCTTGAATGAATGGAGTTTGCCAAGTCCTGGCCCATCCAAGTGCACAAGATTTCTCGAGATGCGCCCATGTCGAGAAGGTTAGCACTCCTTATCGATGTATAATAACAGATTTGAAAGTGTTGTGATGTAATAGCAGATGGTGAAAAGAACAAGAAACAGGTGATTTTTATGTGCAATGGAGCTCCAGACGGATGGAGTTCGAAACATTTTTATGTAAATCAACCAAGGTATCAATTTTAAAGTATTATTCCACAGTGTAGGATCAGTACCCTGAAGGTACTGGTAAGACAGAACATAAACATACGCACACCTGAGGCTACAATGTTCCACACTTAAAACGAGCTATAATGTTAGAATGATTGCGTTTCCAACCTATCAGTCGCATGGAATGGAATGCTGTTAATATTCCAATGTAATAAAAGTATTTCAAGCGCGTGACATACATCCTTCTCCCTGGTTTCTCTGCGATAACTATGTTATCGAACTGTAAAACGAGAAAACTACTTCTTTAAAACGTTGGCTTTGTGTGATATGAGCAGAATATAGCCTTCCAGAGATGTACAGCGTCCACTGTTCACATCCAATCACGGTTCAGAAATCATACTATGCCTGAATCAGCCCTATATAAAATTATGGTTAGTAATGCGGAATACCTCTTACAAGGAAACAGATAAACACCTAGCAGCAGTGTCCGAAATGTGAAAATTACGAGTCATTCCGCCAATAACTCAGTAAACAGCACATCTGTCATGCAAATGTATACACGGGGATTGCAGTGCCTCACAAGCACCTATCGCTTAGTTATGAAGCTTAAGTCTTGATTTTACGCCCAAGATACGACAGGTGGATGGAGTACATCACATAAATCATAGTTCTTTTAGAGGAACGTGTCACGTTTCATCACACATGAGATGGAAGTCTTCTGATGACCGACAGGTATACCGTTAACGACCACAAGTAGACAGAGCTTTAAATCACATGCAGAACACGTGGCTGTATACAAATCGAACACAGGCTATGTCATGTGACTGATTCATCCTGACAGAACAGTGTAAAAATTGACCTACAGCGACTTCTCCCTTTCTACAATGCATCATCAGTCTACCATTAAGTCCTTCATCGTTACAGTTCCCTCACAGTCGATCACTCTCTGTCCTTTAACGCAGATGCATGTAAGTTTAGAGGTGGGTGGTTCTATGTGGTCCTGAAAAGCGTCAAAAACAGTATTCATCTTGCTTGTATCAGTGGTGCCTCAATAGACATACGGTATAATGCTGCCTTGACGCAAAAAACAATTACTGGTTCCCTGATTCCCTTCCCTTCCATGCCAACGTGTTCTTGGATACATCTTGGTGCCACATACATGTTTCCATGTACAAACTGCTCTGCACCAACCATAAGATACGCAAATACTACCTCAGTTTCACCACATTTCGGTGTATATTCGGTCAGTTTATACCTATCCTAGATATGTTCTTGTAATCGCAGAGTCTGGAGATGGGTGTAGAGCAAGAGAACAGACAGGCCCCGACCAGAAAGAGTAACGCATTTGTGCTGAGGGGGAAACAAGGCTGGACTTTTAGAACAGTTCAGAGAGTGACTTCGATCCACTGAGGGTGCTCTAGTCACGCATTGGGGGGCTAGTGCCACGAGTATACTTACAGTGCTGTCGGTCTTTGCAGTATATGTACGAATATTGTGAAAGGGCTGACTTCGTATGGCACAGGATAAGAATTATATATTTACTAGATCGACACAGTACGCAGTGATATATTGATGGGTCAGAGATCGGTTTCATGTTCTAATATTCAAGTTCCTGTCCTCGTTGGGAGAGCAGTGTAATTGAGTAGGAGTCTTCCCGTATTTGACGATATGTAGGGTACCCTGTGACATATTGATGGGTCGCAGAATGGTTACACATTCTAATATTCAAGCTCCTGTCCTTGGTGGGAGAGCAGAGTAATTGAGAGTGTTTCTGTATCTGACGATACGTAGGGTAGTTTGTAAGATTTAATTGCTAGTGCAATATGGGGATCACTGTAAAATAGTATTTTGCCAATGAAAGTCTGGTCTGCAGAAAGAAAGATAAAAGGTGGATGCTGCTTCCACACTGGTGTCATCAGTAATTCAGTGGGTAAATTCGATAAGAACTAATCGTAATGCTCCATTCATTTCATGAGACATCCCTTGTGTGGGGTTATAGGAGCCTCTACATAATGGTGAGAACATTTGTGTATGTTGAAAGCAGGAAGGGTAACACATGATGGATGGGGTGCCATGTTAGGACCATGAGCAAGAATGCATTCGACGCTATTCTGAGCTATTTTCGTAAGGAGGTTCTGTTAAGAAAAGAATTTTCATGCATACAAGCCTGGACATAACAAAAGCTCCTCCAAAAGCTCCTATTTCGGGGACACTATACGATTTTCAAGAGTTTGACTTGGTTCTTACTTTACATAGCCATGTGATATCAGTTTAATGTTGAGAACCTTGTTAGATGCGCTTGGGATGATTTGTAGCTACGTGCGAGCATTTCACAGCATTGTATCAGTTATATTGGGGAGTTAAGCAAAGTTAGATGCATCTCGCATGTTCCGTAAGGATCGCGCAGAACAATGTACCCTGTGCTATTCTGGAACGGATTTCTGCAGCATCTCTGAGTCGCCCGGCAATTAGCTCTTCGCCAAACTGTAGGTAGAGAGAGGGATCACACCAGCAGTGGTGAACACGCGCGTGCGCGGCACAGAGGATGACTTGACGCTTATTTAGATAGTCATTTGACTTCAGAATAGCACTCGACGAACTTTAACTGTAGAGGTGACTTCAACATGCTGTCTGCAGCGCTCCTGCGCTGACCTTACATCCAGCTGGCCCTACAGAGCGTGTTGGAGCCTCTGATAGTTGTGGTTCATTATAGATTGGAAGCTTTTTACATGTGCACTGTTTGTGCACCGGATTATTTCTGGCTCTTTAAGCGTTGTGAGCATTACACATGCATGATCTTTTGATGATTTAGGAGTTTTCTGGTGTTTGTTGCATTATTATGTGAACAGGTGTGCAGTGCATGATGTCGACAGTTAATGAAAAGCAGATATGTTAGGGATGCCGCTACCTCATGCTTGATGGACCTGAAAGGGCACTGTGCTTGGCTTGGCAGCTGATGGCTGTAGGGGGCTGTCAGTGCATCCTGACTTCTGGGAGCATTTGCGGTAGCCTCCTGTGCGGTCCAGTGGACAGGGGGCGGTGCGCAGTTCCTGTGTGCATTGTTTGTGTGTGTGTTGCATTATTTTGCGAGCAGGTTTGTAGACTGTGCTATGGGTTAATTCGACAGTTTACGAGTCGATTTCGAGTCTACGCAGCAGTGTACTGCATTATTTGGGTGGAAGTTTCATGTCTGTGTACTGTGTACTGAAATTATTTTGGTAATTTTGGAGTTGTTTGCGTGTCTGCAGGGCATTATTTCGGTAATTTAGGGGTGTGGCGTGACCCAAACCATGTCAGAGCATGTGTTTTGTATCAGTGTGATAAATATTCTATCTCAAATAAATATCTAAATAAAGTACACTCCATCCTTTCTCCAGCAGCCCAGCACCAACTGTCATTTTCCTCTCCAGATAGCTCTGGCTCTGAGCACTACGGGACTTAACTGCTGTGGTCATCAGTCCCCTAGAACTTAGAACTAATTAAACCTAACCAACCTAAGGACATCACACAGATACATGCCCGAGGCAGGATTCGAACCTGCGACCGTAGCGGTCACGTGGCTCCGGACTGTAGCGCCTAGAACCACACAGCCACTCCGGCCGGCCTCTCTCCAGATAGCCATCTTGGGTTATGTCACGGAATGGACAACAGTGCCCTGTTGTGGTTGTACTGTGTACTAGGTCAGTTGGTCTCCGGACCTCAGGGTAGGGTGGTTTTAGCTTAGTGGAGGTAGCCTAATTGACTTAATAGTGGTACTTCCTCTAATGGTTTAAATTAATAGTGCATGCAAAATAATGACTTATGTCCAGCACAGGTTGAGTCCTCTTTCCACCATTTCCTAAGATGAGGTGGCTATCGGAATACTTAGGTTAGTAGAGGTAGCAAAACTGCCCTTTCTTTCCTGCCATTTTCTTAGGTCAGTAGAGGTGTGCTGCATTATCCTGATGGAATTTGAACTTCCCGCCAGTTTCTTGGCGAGGGAAGGGGAGGGTGGTTTTAGGTTAGTGGAGGTAGCCTAATTGACCTACCTTCCCACCAAAATTCTCCTTCTTGGATGATGTCATGTGCTGTTTCCTAGTCTACCGGCCTCCATCTTGGATCACGTCATCGCCAGGATCTTGGATACATCTGGAAACAATGGAGAGTGGGGCCATATGAATGTAGTCCCACTACTTATATGCTCTCCTGTAAACACATTTTCCGTACCTTTTTCTTCAGAAGAGGAGAAGTCTCCGACAATCAATGTTTGCATGCGTGACTCCTCCTTGCACACTGGAGCATTGTGTGCAGACAAGCCAAGTGTGCAAATTCGCCTTCAACTTGACTTGTACATGCTGCAAACATAAAATCTCTGTACTGCAGTACATAAATTTACCTACGTTTGTAGCACTTGTGTTCGTCAAGATTTTGTAACTTGTCATGGTTTGTATATTGCAAATAGGCCATCCGAAGACCGTGTTCAGATATCAGTTCTTGACTCTTTGTTCATTGCTTTTCTTCCAGTATGTCTTCATCCGTTCACTACTTCTTTCTGGCTTCAGACCATTTTGAATCAGTCTTTTTAGTTACCATGCCCTGAAATTCTTCCATTTTCAATACTTTTTCCCGAGAGCCTTTCATCATGGTTTTATTTTTGTCTGTTTGCTTTTTCTCCTAATTGTATTTGTTATAATAAGCATGTGCACAGGATTTTAATCTGATCTGGCCCAAAGGCCCAGGGTTTTCGAAGTCTTTTTCCGAGGCTGGCAATTTAAGTGACAGCAGAGCTAAGGTTGCTATTGGCTGATGTCTTTGAAATTCAGCATACACACAGTCTCAAAATATACAATATGAGCCAAGCCCATTATGTTACTTCATGGTTTGATCCACAGAATGTTCACAATGATCGCCGACTCATAAAGGAATTTTGCTTCCTTTATCAATAAAATAATTTCACTTGGTTAAACGTGGAATGCTTTGGCTTTGCCTAAACCTACTTGTGAGGTAACGGGCGAGTTGTGGTGCTCTGAAAATATTCTAAGTTTGGGGTGGCCACACAAGCCGCTTGGCAAGCTGGGGCTCGTCAGCAACCGCGTGGTGCCAAACAGTAGCCGGAGGTAGTGGGGTAGCCCCAGCACATGGACCAGGCTGACCGTGTGGCTGGTAATTCAATGTTGATGCTGTGTTGAGGAAGGTGCTTTGTGTCGATGAAGGAAATTTGAATGCCGGGAGTGCCAAAGATAGCGGACTTTGTGAAATCATAGTGGCAGACATTTCACAGCTCATGTAGAAATTAATAACAGTCAGAGAAATTATGATACCTTAAAATGAAACATGTACATTACTATTATTTGCACGACGATTCTGAAGGTGTAATCAGATTTTCAATATCTTTGTTAGTTGAAAGTTTAGTATGTAAATTAAACAAGTAACACCCAGAAACGAATTTCCAAAATCTAAACGGTTCATCCGACTTTGTCGATCGATGTGTCGTTAGAAAGCTATTGGTGTAAACCTAAATTGGTATGAATTACAAGCATGTAACTTGGATAGTGCATGAGTTATTGGAGGTCAAAGTGGCCAATTGCTATCGATCGCGTCGGGCCATAAGTACTGCACAGTTACACGAAAAAACGGTAGCAGCATGCTTATAAACATATTTATTCGTCAATGTCTTTGTTTATATCTAATATATACTATTCATGGAGAAATTGGTCAAATATTTACTGCGTTTTAGAAAGCACAGAGACATTAGGCTACTGGCCTATTTTTGTCTTTATTCCTTTCATATATGTTAATTTCATATTTAATAATGTGTGTTAGAGCGCGTTTATGGCCCAGCCGTAGGAATACTTACATAATTTCGAGTTATTTAAATGTAAATCCAGTGTTTCGTATGTGTTTCAATATGTCTGTGAGTGTGCGGTGGCTTGGAGACATGGAAGGAGCGCTCTAGCCAATCTCAGCGCTCGTTAATACGGTAGGCGACTACCGAAGGCAATGGAGATACTGTATGGAAGTGGGGGGAGTGTATCGGGTAGCACAGGATGGGGAGTGCTGGATTGGAAGGCGCGACGGATGGTCGCAGCAAATACTTGAAGAGGGTTGAGCAGTTTGCAAGTGGTCGCGGGAGCTAGTAATATTTCGTAGTGCCAACTTGTGCACTTGTGAGATTTCCGTGACTACTGCAGTGAAGACATATTATGCGTTCAGAAGTGAATATCTCGCGAGCTATGTTGTTGCTCATAACTGATTACGTGAAGTAGGAATCTATTGTTTCCCTGTTATTCAACTTACATTTTATTGAATTGCTGGACCATTGACACCAATAAGTGTTTTGCAGTAATAAATGGCATTCTTAAATGTACTTCTGCCATCGTACTCATCATTTAAAATCGCTAAAATAGTACCTGCGGATTTTATTTAATTGCAATCTTTCATTTATAAATTTCTATGTTACATTTAAAATTCGCAATTGCCAAGTGATAGGAACCTTAGACCATTCGATTCGTGTGTATAGTCATATTGTATACTGTAGACTCAGCAGTATTTGGCATGTAATGTGGCAACTACGTATCCCAGCGCCTAGACAACGAAACCAGCCAAAACTTTTAATATTTTAACTCTGATTCTGAGGGTACGTTGTAGAGAGCCACATTTTTTATTTGAAATCCCGCATACTAATGCAAAATCGCATCTTATTACGCACAATGATCAATTATAATTTGTTGAGCGTGGTGTCAGAGGTGCTATTGTTCGCTGTTTACATTGACATGCTGTTGCAAACAATAGGTTCATGGATGATTGCAATTAATATTATATGAATTCCTTGACGTTAATAGCCTCTAAAGCTAAGGAATGATGCGTCACCTACCACTCTCTGTTTTTCAATGTACGTCTGTGGACAATTTTGATCTAATGAACATACTAGATGATTCAGAAATGGATTACATTTTATAAGTATATCTCGCGTATCCCGAAAATATTCAAGAACTTCACTCCGATCTACCACCGTGCCCAGTGTAAATGACACCACCATCAAATATCAGCTAGCCAGTGGTTCCAAAGCAGTTTATTTCCCAATTATTTGATTAAAAATGTCCTGTGTTTTACTAAAGAAATCTGAAGCAGTGCGTGAACAATTACCCTATTTGAAGCAAAATTCACCTGATCCCAGATCCTTGGATGAATTATTTATATCGATCGCTATTAATACTGAGATATTTATGAAAGCAAATAAAATTACCAAAACATGTTTTAAAACTGATGAATGTGATTTTGCCAAAACTATGCAGAACATCCGAAAAACTTGTGGAGTAAAGCTAATACTTTGGGAAGGGAGCTATAGAGCTGTCGCTCACTATTCAAGACCGAACTTCAATCACATAAAAGGAAAATTCAATTGCTACTGAATTAAGTACCTTAACTTTTTTTCGGCAAACTAACTGTAGCAATGGCTGTTGTAGATACTTCTAAGACGCTTTGTGTATATTTCCATTCCAGATATATGTTGAAGAAGTGGAGAAACTTGAAGCAAAAGGCAAAAAGTAAGTTACAAAACCAAAGATAGCTTAACATGTCGCGTAGCTACCTCAGATACTTATGTCGTTAATAAAAGTGATGTGTAAAATGAATTGACTCTTCGCATTGCACTGACACTAACATTTATCACGCCCCGTGCATCAATAAAATAATAATGAGTTTAATGAAAGTGAATCATCAGGAGTTATTATTACACAGTGTATAGGACTGAGAGCCATAATGTACACTCCCTAAATTGAAAACGCACCATGTAATAAATAGAGTGAAAGGTCTGAAACGCTTATCAGCAAAGGAATTAAGCACTGACTATTACCGAAAATATGTATTACATAATGTTGTAAAATCGACGATTTGGTTTTCCCTAAAAAGCAATGTAAACTGACCGACTTGAGTTTTTCAGAGGGTAACAGTACTAGACACCTTAACAATGGTCGCGTGTGCTCTAAGAGAGGGACTCGATATAATTGAAGACCAGTCAATCCTAGAAACGATGTCCTGTGCCAATTACCCACTGTTAAGAATGGTCGTGGGAACGACGTAGTTTGGGGATGCTTCCACCTTTCAGGTATTGGCCTATGATCATTTCAAGCATTGAGAAATCTAGAAAGCGCACATGTTGCCCCATTACAAACAAAAATTGGGACAAAACTGGGAATGTCAGCACGACAATGATGCTAAGCCCACGTCTGCTCTTGTGACAGACCTTTTTAGAAGGATGCGAGTAAGGATGCTTAAGTGATCTAGCCAAAAACCAGATCTCAATCCAATTGAACACCAGTTGGTGAATCTTGATCGAAGGCTAAGGCGACGAAAATTCTCCATCTGCAAGCAGTTATTGCAACTTTTGGTTAAAGAATGACAGAAAATCACATCGTCGTTTGGCTACCCTCGTCGATTCCATGCCATCACGCTATGCGGCTGTAATACAAGCTAAAAGTTATGCAACCAGGTGCTAATAGCTATGTACACTTATTCGAGTTCCACAAGTCTTCGAACTTCAGTAATTTTGTTAAGCTATCTGTGATATTGCCAGTTATGGAACGCAATCTTACTTGTATTGTGATATTAGTGCAATTAGTGTTGTTAATCAAGTGGCGTAACACTTATAAAGCTTTACCTCTGAATAATTTGTTTTTCTTACGAAAATGTGTTTGTCAATTTCTTCTTGTCACTACTGTATTTCATTTTTGACTCTAGTTTTCACAGATACGATACCCACAACCTTCACTTTATGTTGATACGTTTATGAAATTCTAAGTGCATTTACGGTAGAAGGTACCCCGCTTGATTATTCATGTGTCAGGTTTTAGTTTATTCTCATAACACAAGTGTTAATATACTCTTATGGCATCCTGAGTCTCATCTGGTGCAATAGTTTCTTTTTACCATTATCATAAGATAATTTACTTACATCGTTTACCATTATCATTTCGTCTGAGGACCGAATTAGCTTCCAGGGCTCTAACCGAGAACTTCGTACTTATTACAAAATCTGGTGTCCCCCCAAAGCGACATTTTATTTAAAGTATATTGATTAAATATGTCTCTTGCGATGTATAGGGCTCTGCACAGTGTAACATCCACTGTGACTCACAGTGAAATGCAAAACTATTTTATCTTACGTGGCTCCACTGAATTTTGTACTTGTTGTCCTGTTCCGGGATAGCTCTGTGCATTCATAAAGGATAATTGTAACGTCAAAAACAGAAATCAGTCGCGATATCAATTTGTAAATGCCTCGTGAGTGCTGTACAGGCATCAGAACTCTCTAATGGTAACCGTGGCTGACAATATAGCCCCATGGAGCAGGGAGATACTACAATTATTTGCTGAACTAAGACAGAAATGCGCGGTGCTCGGGTGCGACTTGCGGAATGACTCTACAGAAGGGTGTCCTCTATTGCATTTTGGTTTCCAACATACAGATATGTAAGTGATGTTCGTATTGAAATGGAAAGCTCTGGAACCTTCCACTAATTCTAATCAGGTCATTATTCTAGAGTTGTGATATGTTCATAATGGGAGTTAGTACTTAATTGAGAAAAGGATCATCATAATGAGTGGCGGTCCTATTACTGCTGCTACTGCCGCAAGTATAAGAAAAACCCCATCGTCACCCGTTAGTGCCCCTCCCCTCCGCCCCCTCCCAACCGCACACAGAGTACCAGACATTTATGCTGAAAATGGTATAAACTTCCTTGTGAACTATCCAGGACGAATTTAATGGCGACTGTTATGTTGCCTGGGGTCTTACGCAACATGAAACCCAACTTCGTAATTTCAAATGATAGAATGGGATAAATCTAGTATTATATTGGCTGAGATCTTCTGTAGCATGAAACCGAGCTTCTGAATTTCAAATGAGAGGATGGGATAAATCTAGTGTAGTCGAATAGAACTCTTAAATACACCCTCGGTTTTTGGTATTTAGCACTTATTCGATATCAATCAGATCAGCCTTCCTTGCAGTCCGAAACCCAAACTCAGTTTCCGCAGCGTAAAGCAAAAATAAGCAAATGCATTTTTGTATAATAATTTAGAAATAACAGGGTTATTTACAATTATTTTGGGTTGATGATTTTGTGAATCGGCGTAAAAAATCGAAAAGAACTGTCGAGCCAGAAAACTATTCCGCTCTGAGGACTCTATTCAAACATACTCCTTTCAACTGTCATCCCATATAAATTATTTTCCACAGATTCCATTCATTGTAAGGTTCACCTTTTTTAATTCATCCTTGACGAACTGTGCAAACCGTTTTATATTTCGATGTTTGTATATGTATGACAGAAAAGAAAGCAGACTGCACATATTCCTAAGGAAGTACTTTAGGAAGGATGTGTATTTTTTTAAATTGAACAGTATTTTCTGTTCTTGTTGAGTTTCACCAAAATTGTGTAATTCAGCTGCAATGAGCGTGCAATCTGCTGGATGTGCGCGAGGCGTGACACCTGGATCGTGCGCGAAAAATATATCGATGATGAAGGGGAAATTAATTACAATGAATTAGCTGCACTGTCTGATACTAATTTCTGTCAACAGACAGATGAGGCCTTACCTGCAGATCTTCTGTCAATTGACCGTTCCAGCATCGGATAATGACCCTAAAAGATGTGGTTCTAGCAGAATGAGTAATGTAACAAGGGATAGTGGGCAATAGCAGATAAACAGTAATTGATCAAATAATTGTGTGTAGACCAACATTTTGCCGATGTGAATTTATAGACGATTGATACCGAAGAGTATTAGAGGCCATTACATGTAAATTACAGATGGCGGTAGCTCTCCATGTTTTTATTGGCCAGAGGAAACACATTGGAGTGCCTACCGCGAGAAAAAATAGTTCGGGTAGCCAACGTTAATAGAGGGCTGCGCCATCCATTGCTGTGGCTCCTTGGCCATAGACGTGGGGGACTCCCTGCTGGTTGGACTCGACATCCTCTGCTGTTGTCACTAGCGTAATCCTGCGAGGAAAAGGTATTCTGCTCTGGCACGTCTGATTCGACCATATGAAAGCAACGGATAGGTTCCTTTGTCGATTTACGTCACCTTGTGGCTTTCTCAATTAATTGTTCAGATGGTATTAAAATTAATTCAACCCCACTATTCAATGGCCCTGCATCCAGAAGACAAAGGGAAATGGTAAGATTATTAATATGATTAAGTTTACTGACTCGTTAAATATCAACACAGACCACGGCGGCTATAACTGTATTTGTAAATTAGCCTTCGATATTATCTACAATATAGAAATGGAAGAGAATGTAGATGAAGATGAAATGGGAGATACGATACTGCGTGAAGAGTTTGACAGAGCACTGAAAGACCTGAGCCGAAACAAGGCCCCGGGAGTAGACAACATTCCGTTAGAACTACTGACGACCTTGGGAGAGCCAGTCCTGACAAAACTCTACCATCTGGTGAGGAGGATGTATGAGACAGGCGAAGTACCCTCAGACTTCAAGAAGAATATAATAATTCCAATCCCAAAGAAAGCAGGTGTTGACAGATGTGAAAATTACCGAACTATCAGTTTAATAAGACACAGCTGCAAAATACTAACACGAATTCTTTACAGACGAATGGAAAAACTGGTAGAAGGCGACATCGGGGAAGATCAGTTTGTATTCCGTAGAAATACTGGAACACGTGAGGCAATACTGACCTTACGACTTATTTTAGAAGAAAGATTAAGGAAAGGCAAACCTACGTTTATAGCATTTGTAGACTTAGAGAAAGCTTTGGCAATGTTGACTGGAATACTCTCTTCCAAATTCTAAAGGTGGCAGGGGTAAAATAAAGGGAGCGAAAGGCTATTTACAATTTGTACAGAAACTAGATGGCAGTTATAAGAGTTGAGGGACATGAAATGGAAGCAGTGGTTGGGGAGGGAGTGAGACAGGGTAATGGAATGTAGTCGAATTAAGTCAGGTGATGCTGAGGGAATTAGATTAGGAAATGAGACACTTGAAGTACTAAAGGAGTTTTGCTATTTGGGGAGCAAAATAACTGATGATGGTCGAAGTAGAGAGGATATAAAATGTAGACTGGCAATGGCAAGGAAAGCGTTTCTGAAGAAGAGAAATTTGTTAACATCGAGTATAGATTTAAGTGTCAGGAAGTCGTTTCATCTACATCTACATCTACATGACTACTCTGCAATTCACATTTAAGTGCTTGGCAGAGGGTTCGTCGAACCACAATCATACTATCTCTCTACCATTCCACTCCAGAACAGCGCGCGGGAAAAACGAACACCTAAACCTTTCTGTTCGAGCTCTGATTTCTCTTATTTTATTTTGATGATCATTCCTACCTATGTAGGTTGGGCTCAACAAAATATTTTCGCATTCGGAAGAGAAAGTTGGTGACTGAACTTTCGTAAATAGATCTCGCCGCGACGAGAAACGTCTTTGCTCTAATGACTTCCATCCCAATTCGCGTATCATATCTGCCACACTCTCTCCCCTACTACGTGACAATACAAAACGAGCTGCCCTTTTTTGCACCCTTTAGATGTCCTCCGTCAATCCCACCTGGTAAGGATCCCACACCGCGCAGCAATATTCTAACAGAGGACGAACGAGTGTAGTGTAAGCTGTCTCTTTAGTGGACTTGTTGCACCTTCTAAGTGTCCTGCCAATGAAACGCAACCTTTGGCTCGCTTTCCCCACAATATTATCTATGTGGTCTTTCCAACTGAAGTTGTTCGTAATTTTAACACCCAGGTACTTAGTTGAATTGACAGCCTTGAGAATTGTACTTTTTATCGAGTAATCGAATTTCAACGGATTTCTTTTGGAACTCAGGTGGATCACCTCACACTTTTCGTTGTTTAGCGTCAGCTGCCACCTGTCACACCATACAGCAATCTTTTCTAAATCGCTTTGCAACTGATACTGGTCTTCGGATGACCTTACTAGACGGTAAATTACAGCATCATCTGCGAACAACCTAAGAGAACTGCTCAGATTGTCACCCAGGTCATTCATATAGATCAGGAACAGCAGAGGTCCCAGGACGCTGCCCTGGGGAACACCTGATATCACTTCAGTTTTACTCGATGATTTGCCGTCTATTACTACGAACTGCGACCTTCCTGACAGGAAATCACGAATCCTGTCGCACAACTGAGACGATACCCCATAGGCCTGCAGCTTGATTAGAAGTCGCTTGTGAGGAACGGTGTCAAAAGCTTTCCGGAATATTAGAAATACGGAATGAATTTCAGATCCCCTGTCGATAACGGCCATTACCTCGTGCGAATAAAGAGCTAGCTGCGTTGCACAAGAACGATGTTTTCTGAAACCATGCTGATTACGTATCAATAGATCGTTCCCTTCGAGGTGATTCATAATGTTTGTATACAGTATATGTTCCAAAACCCTACTGCAAACCGCCGGCCGAAGTGGCCGTGCGGTTAAAGGCGTTGCGGTCTGGAACCGCAGGACCGCTACAGTCGCAGGTTCGAATCCTGCCTCGGGCATGGATGTTTGTGATGTCCTTAGGTTAGTTAGGTTTAACTAGTTCTAAGTTCTAGGGGACTAATGACCTCAGCAGTTGAGTCCCATAGTGCTCAGAGCCATTTGAACCTACTGCAAACCGACGTCAATGATATAGGTCTGTCGTTCGATGGATTACTCCTACTACCCTTCTTAAACACTGGTGCGACCTGCGCAATTTTCCAATCTGTAGGTACAGATCTATCGGTGAGCGAGCGGTTGTATATGAGTGCTATGTAGGGAGCTATTGTATCATCGTAATCTGAAAGCATTTGTATGGAGTGTAGCCATGTATGGAAGTAAAACATGGACGATAAATAGTTTGGACAGGAAGAGAATAGAAGCTTCCGAAATGTGGTGCTACAGAAGAATGCTGAAGATTAGATGGGTAGATCACATAACTAATGAGGAGGTATTGAACAGGATTGGGGAGAAGAAGAGTTTGTGGCACAACTTGACGAGAAGAAGAGACCGGTTGCTAGGACATGTTCTGAGGTATCAAGGGATCACAAATTTAGCAATGGAGGGCAGCGTGGAGGGTAAAAATCGTAGAGGGAGACCAAGAGATGAATACACTAAGCAGATTCAGAAGGATGTAGGTTGCAGTAGGTACTGGGAGATGAAGAAAGTGGCACAGGACAGGGTAGCATGGAGAGCTGCATCAAACCAGTCTCAGGACTGAAGACCACAACAACAACAACAACAACGACATTATCTACAACTGAAAATAGTAGTTGTAAGTGAATTAATAACTTGTCCATTGTGAAGGCCTAGATAATGCAGTCGTTGAAATCTTTCCGTGTGTGGACGTTATATGTTTGAAAAACGTCTGCTTTACAACAAAAAGAAACTAAAGCGGACCTCCAAATTTGTGTGATTACCAAAGGCATTAAATTATTGCTAATTTGCTTCATACTGTATGAAGAGGGTACTTCCACATTTTTTTCCTTTGGATACTCAATAATTTCATGAATGGATGCAAAAGTGAACTGCAACAGACTTTCCTGATTTTCATTAGACTTACCTCATACAAGGAGGAAGTTCAAGGTCTAAAACGAGACGCTTTCTGAGGCGAAATGGATATGACCTCAGTACAGAGTCACCAGGGAAGCAGGACTGCTGCATAGATCTTGGCTCTTACATGTACTTTATCCTAGCGTTTTGTCTTACCACAGCTCTTAAGAAGATGGTTTCAGTCCAATAAATAAAGTTTGATTTATGAATGCGAGTAGGGTGGGCCCTAAGGTACAGCATTGCATCTAAAGAGGCTAGCATGCCATGAGTAGCTGGCTGTAAGGGGACAGTGTGGCGAGGCGGCACTGAAGTGTCATTATGAGGATTCTGAATTTAATCTGATAAAAGTGTAAGAGAAATCAGGTCACGTGTAATTGTTTGCTAATGATCCCACAACAACATAATTTTTTTTTTTAAAAATTAACTTAAATCACTTGTACTACGAAATGATCCTTCTCAGTCGTATCTGAACGATTACGAACAGTTACACCACTGGCCATTAAAATTGCTACACTAAGAAGAAATGCATATGATAAACGGGTATTCATAGGACAAATATATTATACTAGAACTGACATGTGATTACTTTTTCACGCAGTTTGGGTGCATAGATCCTGAGAAATCAGTACCCAGAACAACATCCTCTGGTCGTAATAACGGCCTTGATACGCCTGGGCATTGAGTCTAACAGAGCTTGGATGGCGTGGACAGGTACAGCTGCCCATGCTTCAACATGATACCACAGTTCATCAATAGTGATTGGTGTATTGTGACGAGCCAGTTGCTCGGCCACCATTGACCAGACGTTTTCAGTTGGTGAGAGATTTGGAGAATGTGCTGGCCAGGGCAGCAGTCGAACATTTTCTGTATCCAGAAAGGCCCGTACAGGCCTACAACATGTGGTCGTGCATTATCCTGCTGAAATGTACGGTTTCGCAGGGATCGAATATAGGGTAGAGCCACGGGTCGTAACGCATCTGAAATGTAACGTCCACTGTTCAAAGTGCCGTAAGGGCCGTCAATGCCAAGAAGAGGCGACCGAGACGTGTAACCAGTGGCCCCCCATACCATGACGCCGGGTGATACGCCAGTATGGCCAGTACGGCGTTCACCGCGATGTCGTCAAACACGGATGCGACCATCATGATGATGTAAACAGAACCTGGATTCATCCGAAAAAATGACGTTTTATCATTCGTGCAACCAGGTTCGTCGTTGAGTACACCATCTCCGAGCTGATAGTCCATGCTGCTGCAAACGTCTTCGAACTGTTCGTGCAGAATATTCTCATTCTCTATTTGCAACAGTTTGCCAACGTTGGGGTAACTTTTTGATTCCGTAACTGTAGAAATAACGTTGTTTTGAGGCGAAGAACACGTTAAGCCTTGTTCGGAGCGCGTTTTCATCTGGAAAAGAAGTCCGTTGATGGTTGTTCGATGGAAAGCAGAGAAGACACTCCAGAGGGAGCAGTATCAATTGCATAAGGCAGGTGTGGAATGGCTTCCCAATGCAACTCTGTATAGTGCTTTTGTCAGTCTAGAAAAATGCGGGCAGGCGTTAACGTGGAGTAGCATCAGTTTACACAGTCTTTCCGGACGTTGTTCTCGGGTTGCGTCTCCAAGATGTCTCAGTTGTTGACAATTAGTGTCAGCCGTAATGGTTACATCTCGCAATAAACTACACCGTCGCTGTTCCACCAGATGCATAATATATCTTTCGTGGCTACTCGCAAGGCTTTGTATGGGAAGTTGTTGCTTTGTTAGGGCTCAACCATCTGAACCATTTCTGTCTTTTCCGTATGTTAGAATTCACATACCGTTTGTCGTCACCAGCAGCGATATGGGATAAAAATGGTAGGTGTTCTTCACGAGCCAATTGACGGCGGGCAAGCACAGATGCACATATGCCCGCCAGCTGATTTTTGTGATTTTTGCTTACCGATACTTTCGATTTTTTAACCGTCTCCAGAGCATCCAAACGTCGCACGATAGTGGACTGAGCGTCGAGAGTAACTAATGTCAATACCATTATCCTTAAAACGAGAAAAACGTGTTCATCCCGTGCTCTGTTCAGTCGCATTATCCTCATAAACGGCACAAAAATTTCTGGCTATCTTCGCTGGTGTAACTTCTCTAGTGAAATCAAACAGAAGACTGCGTCAGAAATGTTACGATTTCTCCGCTTGGCACTCAATTTTCTAGCGTCAACAACTGCAATCATTATCTCCAAATGACAAAACGTAAACTCAAATAGTAACAGAGAACTACAAATAAAAAATAAGAAACAATAAAAAAGGCTTAGCAACCGGATAACAATATGCGAAAGAAAAAATGGTGCGAACTTACACTGAAGCGCCAAAGAAACTGGTACTGGTATGCATATTCAAATACAGAGATATGCAAACAGGCAGAATTCGGCACTGTGGTCGGGAACGCCTAAGTAAGGCAATAAGTGTCTGATGCAGTTGTTAGATCGATTATTGCTGCTACAATGGCAGGCATCAAGATTTAAGTGAGTTTGAGCATGGTGTTATAGTCGGCGCACGAGCGATGGGATACAGTATCTCCGAGGTAGGGTTAAAGAGGAGATTTTCCCGCACCTCCGTTTCACGAGTGTACCGTTAATATCAGGAATCCGGTAAAACATCAAATCTCCGATATCGCTGCGGCCGGTAAAAGATACTGCAAGGACTGGACCAACGACGACTGAAGAGAACTGTTCAACGTGACAGAAGTGCAACCCTTCCGCAAATTGCAACAGATTTCAATGCTGGGCTGTCAACAGATGTCATCGTGCGGAAAATTCACCGAAACATTATCGATATGGGATTTCGGAGCGGAAGGCACACTCGTGTACCCTTGATGACTGCACGACACAAAGATTTACATCTCGCTTGGCCCCGTTAACACTGACATTGGACTGTTGGTAACTGAAAACACTTTGCCTGGTCGTACGAGTCTCGTTTCAAATTGTATCAAGCGGATAGACGTGTACGGGTATGGAGACAACCTCACGAATCCTTGGACAATGCATGTCAGCAGGGGACTGTTCAAGCTGATGGAAGCTCTGTAATGGTGTGGGGCGAGTTCAGTTGGAATGATTTGGGACCGCTGATATGTCTAGATACGACTCTGACAGGTGACACGTACTTAAGCATACTGTCTGGTCACCAGTTTCCATTGATGTAATTGTGCATTCCGACGGACTTGGGCAATTCCAGTGTGACAATGCTACGCTCCACACGTCCAAAATTGCCACAGAGTGGGTCCACGAACACTCTCCTGAGTGTAAATCGTTAAACCCTTTCGTTGGCCACCAGATTCCCCAGACATGAACATTACTGAGCAGATCTGGGATGCCTTGCAATGTGGTGTTCAGAAGAGATCTCCATCCTCTCGTACTCTTAACGTTAATGGACTGTCCTGCAAGAATCATGGTGTCATTTCCCTCTCGCACTACTTCAGACCCCTATCGCGGTCCGCGTTCGTTCCCTTCTCTCGTCACTCGAGTCTTTTCCCCTTCCTCCATCCTTCCAGCCCTCTTTTTCTACCCCTACTTGGTCCCTCCCTCCCTTGCGGCTTTGCTTGGATTTGTCCTGCGATTCCAAGTCCTCTGTTCCACCTGCCAGTCTTCGTCAACAATTCCTGGCTCTTCTTGCCTCGTTTCGCGATGCAGATGTAGTCCACACCGATGGTTCTGTGGCCGACGGACGCACTGGGTTTGCTTTCATCCACGGCGACTACGTTGAGCAGCCTTCCCTGCCTTGTGGGAGCAGTGTTTTCACTGCGGAGCTGGTTGCTCTTTATCGTGCACTCGCTCACCTTTCCTCCTGCCCTGGGGAGTCATTTGTCATATGCAGTGACTCCCTGAGTGGATTGCAAGCACTCGACCCGTGTTTTTCTCCGGTCCCTTTGGTGCCCGGTATTCAAGATGCTGTTTTCGCTCTCGCCGAGTGTGGTCGTTGAGCCACATCGGCTTTCCAGGAAACGAACGTGTCGATCGGTTGGCCAAGCAGGCCACCACTTCGCCACCGCTGGAGCTTGGCCTCATGGAAAGAGGTCTGCGATGTCTGGAGCTCTGAATGGTCTGTCTTGAACACGCCAAATAAGCTCCGCATGGTGAAGTCGGCCGTATGGAGTTCATCCTTGAGGAGCAGGCGTAGGGACTCAGTTGTTCTCTGGCGTCTCCGAATTGGACATACGCGGTTGACCCACAGCCATCTCCTTCGCCGTGAGAACCCGCCCAAGTGTCGCTGTGATGGATGGCTGACAGTGGTCCATCTTCTGATGGACTGCCCCCTTTTAGCCCCCTTGCGGCAGTCCTTTAATTTACCAGGTGCACTTCCTTTAATTCTCGGTGACGATGCCTCTATGGCTGACTCAGTTTTACGTTTTATCCGTGCAGCTGGGTTTTATCACTCACTCTAGTGTGGGCGCTCTCGCGTGATTTCTCCGCCTACACCCACTCCAGCGACTTTTGTGACGTGGATACCAAAATAGTGTCTTTTATGGTAACAAGGTGTGTTGGTACCTCTATCAACGCTTTCCAGCTAGAGGTTCTTCGCTTGTAGTTGAGTGGTTGACCATTTACCTGATCCATCAACGACTGTAGTCTGTTTTACTCTAGTCAACTATTTGCTGTGCTACTTTTAAGTGTCCCTATTTTGTGTTATAGCGGTGTTCATTTTAGCTCTGTACCCCTTGGTGTTCCCTCCCTCTGGGTGCACAGGTTGCGCTTTTACTTTACAGGCCTCTTACAAGTATGTCTGTTTGGAACAGGGGACTGATGACCTCGATGTTTAGCCCCCATCAAACCCGAAAACCAACCGAGCAACTACTTCAGACATTAGTCGAGTCCATGCCACGTCGTGTTGCGGCACATCTGCGTGCTCGCGAGTGCCCTACACGGTATGAGGCAGGTATACCAGTTTCTTTGGCTCCTCAGCTTTATTATGATACCGTACACTTTTATTCATTAGTTCAGTATTCTGTATTTGCTCGGAGTACCGTGGCGCCGCTTGACGTGTGTGCGTGTGTCGGGCAGGGTGACGTACTGGCTGGTGGGCGCGGCGCCCGCCTGGTTCCACGCCACCAACGTGCTGCTGCACGCGGCCGCCTCGCTGCTGCTGGCGCGCCTCTGCGCGTCGCCCGTCGCCCGGCTGCGGCCCGCCTTCGCCACGCTGGCCGGACTCCTCTTCGCCGTCCACCCGGTGCACACCGAGGCGGTGAGTCCCACTCACTCCACTCACTACACTCACTACACTCTGCTCTTCTCTGGGGCTCCGTACGTCAGTTGCTAAAAACGGAAGCATTGCAGGAGCATTTTGTTGTCCCTCTGTCCGTTAAGCCGCTTTTGTCTGCAGAACGGGTACAGGTAAGTAGAAATTTATATCACATACTAAGTCTAGGTCCTTTGCAGGTGTAAAGCCGTCGGCACACGGGCCGTGCTGTCGAACGTTAACGTTGAGCGTGCCAAGTTCAACGTGCTGCTGAACGCTCAGGAACGATGCGACGTGTGCATACGGTACGTGGGCCCCAACGTGGTATACGCGATCGCAACGCACTCCAGCGGCAGTTGAGGGATGTTTCTAGTTCGTAAATCACACTGTTTACTCAACGGGCGCGGGTAAAATTCGCACGTTAGGTCTATTAAAACGCACATTTCCTCCATCATCCACGAAAAGGAAAGTACCATGTCCAATCAGTAACGACACAAGCTTATAAAAGTTCCATTACAAACAGTGCATTACAAATTTGGAATACTTCTCCGCATGAGATATACATTATTTCATCACTCCCACATTTTAGTAAAACCACAAGGTTTGATCACTGTTCCTACCCAGTAGCAGAATCTTTGCAACATGTGAATTACGAAGCGTAAAAGAAAAAGGAGCAAAAAAACTTTATACAAGTAGCGCGAGCTGTCCAGTAGATTAAGCCAATCGAACAAAGTCACCCCTCAAAAGAAGGAGAACTTACATTTACATAACATCAAATATTATAGTATATATTTATATTAAACTTAAAGTATCAGAACCTAATAAAAAAGCGAATGTTAGGAAAAAAAATTGGTAGTGCCAAGACGCGAAACACTGCCATAACTAACAATTCTATAGAGGACAGTGACGCTACTCATTACGCTAAACCAACACCACAATACCCGTACATAATCATATTATGTTGGCGTTGCTGAAAACCTTAATCGTAGATATTTTACTAATCGAAATTTAATTATAAAAAATTGCACCAAGAACAATACGTTTTGGGTAGATCTCCAATGTGTCGCTGCCTTCAAATAGCCTACTCTCATAATACGCAAAATACAATAATTATTTTGCCACGAAAATGATGTTTCGCATTATTTTATTGGAACAAATCACGCAGTTAGCAACGGGTTTTCCAGTGATTCTCAATTTGCTGCTGCTCAGAAAAGTCATATATACATTGAAATGTCCCCTTAGAAAAATTGTACAAGACTGTGCTTAAACTGACACACAATATTTTTAGCGCAACGCAATCTGACTTTTAGTGATCCCTACAAAAGAATGGCCCTGACTAACATTAACCTATATCTTTCACAAATCACTTACCTCACAAAAAATCTTCGTTACTCGAACTACTGCAATACAGCGAACGCCACTATTGCCAGCTAAATAAAAGATTCAAACTACTGAAGGCACTAACTACTGACAGGCATAGTTAGGAACTGAAAGATTTTGATAGAGAACAAACAATGTATTTACCTCAATAGTGTTCAAAAGTGATAGTATATATGTCAGTCCATGATATCCAATCTTACAAATGTACTGTTTCTGATGGACACACGTCCAGATCATCCGCTCTCAAAAAATCTGCCATCTCACTTCCCCACATCAACCACTGCTGGCGGCTCACCTCCAACTGCGCAACGCTACGCGCTGTTAACAGCCAACAGCCCAACACTACAATAGCCTACAACAATGCAAACCAGCCACAGACTGCACACAGCACAGACAGTGATTTTGATACAGAGCACTACGTGGCGCTACCAATATAAAAACCTAAACAGCCTACTTACAACATATAGGCTTGAAGTGAATGCCAATATGGCGCCTCACAACTCTGTACTGAAGGGAGACGGCGTGCTTGTGACGTAGGTGACGTTCTGCCATCTAGACGTCTATAAACAGGGAATTGTAAGGCGAGCTGGAATTCCGGAAGCGCTCATCAGGGCTACAAATGCCCGTAACAGGGAAATGTGGTGCCGAAGCCTTATGAGGCGTACGCTGTGGACCGATGGAAGAAAGTCATTCGGTCGGATGAGTTTTGTTTCTGACTTCTGGCCGAGTTTACATCCCGAGTGAAACACGGCGGGGGTCAGGTGATGATTTGGCCAGCCACGTTGTGGTACTGCATGGCGGACATGCTTTCTTTGCGACGTCGTACTGCTCCCAACGATTGTGTGGTCAACGCTCAGACGCACGCTCAGAATATGTGACATACTAGATACTGCTCTGCACGTTCGGAAAGACTCCCGAGCGTGCTACTCCACGCTATGACGTCAGAAACTAGGCACGTTCAACGCTCAACTTTCGGATGCACGGTCCGTGTGCTGACGGCTTAAGCAAATGTCAGCTTCTAAGTCAATAAAATCACAAGTTATGGCTGCTTGTACCACTTGTTTTGCCACTTGTAAACTTACTCATCAAAACCTCTGGACGGTACATAATAAGAATAAAATGTTCTCGGGTTTCCAACAGCGTCATTTGCTTAAAAGTACACGAGCTTTCGGCCAAGCATTCCTTGGCCATTGTCAAGTGTCATAACACTTGACGATGGCCAAGGAGTGCTTGGCCGAAAGCTCGTGTAGTTTTAAGCAATTGACGCTGTTGGAAACCCGAGAACATTATATTCAATGTTATCGCCGCGAGACTCTGCACTCATACGGTACATAATTAGGTTCGTACAGAACCCTGACAGCGTTAGTCACACTAAAACTTGACCTTTTTTTTCCTAAGGCCACCATTAAGTTTATAGACAGACTGAACGTGAGGTGTAACTGACGAGATAAAACGTTTCGACTGCCTGTTTGATAGCGTGTTCGTCCACTTTTGGCACCCAGTAGGGCGGCGTTTCTCTTGACAGGAATTGGAAAAGCCCTTGGTAAGTTGCATGATTTGCACACAGTGAAACAACTTACTTACAACCTCGACGCTGGAAAGCAACCTATTGTAGGACAGAACCTACAATAGTCCAAGCTGAAAGAGAAGATATTACATTTAGTACACTACGCTAGCTGAAGAGAAAATAAAAGATTAACAGAATGGCGGTAATTCACCGTTGTCGCTGAATTAATTTCTTTAGAATGAATGAAAACTCACTTAAATACAAACAATTTGTGGATAACAGCACTCAGACAACTTCACTTCGTATCCTGGCAGGGTCATACATTTTTATGCAAGATACCTCGTGTGGGAGCGAGAAAGAGGTGTGAATTTTATTTATATTCAATAAATGAAATGCAAGGTGTGCTGTTCAACATATAAGTGGTTTATTCAGTGAAACTGCATTAAACTGCATATGAAATATTTATTGAAATTTTACCAAATTCATCAAACACTCACTCACAAATTATTCAAAAAATGATAAAGAAAAAAAATTAAAAAAATTGGGTCGCCAGATACTGTAGAAAGTAAAGAAATAAAATCCTAATAGAATTAAATTGACACCAAGAGCTCACAACGAGTGAATTATATAAGGTGCCTGCCCTGGTATTTGCCTTTTAACATGAGCATTGTATGACTTCATTCTAATTTAACATATAAAGAAATTACACGAGACGGGTTGACCTGGTGTAATAAATGAGGAAGGAATTAAAAAAAAAAAAAAAACAGCTGATCATATGACTCTCTTAGCAGGCAAACGGTGAATACTGTGCCTTGCGTCTTTATGAGCATCTGACACATTGCAAAGAAATTGAAGAAAGCAAAAGAAGAATGCTCAGCTAGGGCAGCGGGCGTTTTCTGTATTACCATGTTCATAGCGTGGTCGGCGTGGCGGTGGACTCGGCTGATTGCGTGCGGCTGCATCAAGACTCTGCCGGCGACGTAGTTGATAGCGTCTAACATGCCCTACTCTGAAAATAGCGACCGAAACCTGCTACTGGAAGTTATCATTACTGGACGACGGTATGCGTCCATCTGGAAGTGCGAAAGTGCAAACCTACGTAAAACTGCATTAAAGAATGCCCAAAACTGTTCTAACAGTACTCTCATCATCGGACATGTAGCAAATCAAAATGTGATCCTGAGTTAAGCTCTTAATAACGCGCACAGTGAGTAAAGCTCGCCTGCTTGGATTTAACAGACTTCGCTCTCTACGCTGTTTGCGACGAATGCAAAGTGCATTATCTCATGACAAGCGATAAGAGAATCCTTGCGACTTATCGGAAGCAGTCAAGAGTGAACTTCTGCCTCCTCAGAAGCAAAATTCGGAATGCCCAAATACTAGTGCACTCCTCGCACCTGGGGAGAGAGAGCCGCTTCCCTTCAGCGTCTTGTCTCCGCCCTTCCGCAAATTACGTAGCTCGTACTATTTTTCAAAGCGAACATTACATTCTTGCCAATGAAGAAGTCCTTTTTGAAAATTTCCTCCCTCTTTGCCGTCGCATTCCGCGAGGAAAAGAGAGCGATACCCTGTGTGAGACAGAGTATACAAGTAAACCAAGACTTCTCCCTTTGAGTATTGCCGCTACGTTCCCAGATGTTCTGCTCGCGGGAAACGGCCAAAATTCCCCGGGCCACTTGAGATTTTTGGACACCCAAGTCGTGCTGTTGCTATTCAACTCGCCGCTCTGTCCGCGTTACCTAGAATCGTGGCAAAACGGTTTTTCGCTCTAAGTTTGTAGTTTCCGCTGGCTCGGGCACACGTGCGAATGTCCATGGCTTCCCTTGGCAGCGTGTTGATGTATGCAGCGTCTTCGCCTGTCGCTAATCCTCAGGGGCCTGCCCTCTGTGAAGCGTGCCGGCATAGGCACGCGACTGCCGCTCGCCCATTGGCGCACTACCTGTGTCCACCTGGTCGCTGGGCTTCCCAGTTAGGAACGCATCAGAAGAATTCCTTTCATGCACAAAGTGTACCAAGTTTGCAAAGAGAAATATCATAGCCCTTTACCGATACTTAAAGACACAGTAATTCACCTCCATCCCACTTCATATATTGCCATAAACTAATGACTGATCTTAAAAGCAATTATCTCCTTTAATTATAAACATGAAAAACTTTGATGCTTTTCAAGGTTCTTAAAGATACTTGGCACCAGATGTCTACATACAGGGGAGATAATTAATCTAAATTGTGGGCGTGAAGCTGGTGCTAGATACCGCCCAGGATTCGATTCATCGGGTTCGGATCAGGCGAATGTAGTTCTACATCTGCATGACTACTCTGCAATTCACATTTAAGTGCTTGGCAGTGGTCTCATCGAACCACAATCATAATATCTCTCTACCATTCCACTCCAGAACAGCGCGCGCGAAAAACGAACACCTATACCTTTCTGTTCGAGCTCTGATTTCTCTTATTTTATTTTGATGATCATTCCTACCTATGTAGATTGGGCTCAACAAAATATTTTCGCATTCGGAAGAGAAAGTTGGTAACTGAAATTTCGTAAATAGATCTCGCTGTGACGAAAAACGTCTTTGCTTTAATGACTTCCATCCCAACTCGCGTATCATATATGCCACACTCTCTCCCCTATTACGTGATAATACAAAGCGAGATGCCCTTTTTTGCACCCTTTCGATGTCCTCCGTCAATCCCACCTGGTAAGGATCCCACACCACGCAGGAATATTCTAACAAAGGACGAACGAATGTAGTGTTAGCTGTCTCTTTAGTGGACTTGTTGCATCTTCTAAGTGTCCTGCCAATGAAACGCAACCTTTGGCTCGCCTTCCCCACAATATTATCTATGTGGTCTTTCCAACTGAAGTTGTTCGTGATTTTGACACCCAGGTACTATGTTGAATTGACAGCCTTGAGAATTGTACTCTTTATCGAGTAATCGAATTCCAACGGATTTCTTTTGGAACTCAGGTGGATCACCTCACACATTTCGTTGTCAACTGCCACCTGCCACACCATTCAGCAATCTTTTCTAAATCGCTTTGCAACTGATACTGGTCTTCGGATGAACTTACTAGGCGGTAAATTACAGCATCATCTGCGAACAACCTAAGAGAACTGCTCAGATTGTCACCCAGGTCATTCATATAGATCAGGAACAGCAGAGGTCCCAGGACGCTGCCCTGGGGAACACCTGATATCACTTCAGTTTTACTCGATGATTTGCCGTCTATTGCTACGAACTGCGACCTTCCTGACAGGAAATCACGAATCCAGTCGCACAACTGAGACGATACCCCATAGGCCCGCAGCTTGATTAGAAGTCGCTTGTGAGGAACGGTGTCAAAAGCTTTCAGGAAATCCAGAAACACGGAATCAGCCTGAGATCCCCTGTCGATAGCGGCCATTACTTCCTGCGAATGAAGAGCTACCTGCGTTTCACAAGAACGATGTTTTCTGAAACCATGCTGATTACGTATCAATATATGGTTCCCTTCGAGGTGATTAGTTCGATGGATTACTCCTACTACCCTTCTTAAACACTGGTGCGACCTGCTCAATTTTCCAATCTGTAGGTACAGAACTATCGGTGAGCGACCGGTTGTATATGATTGCTAAGAAGGAAGCTATTGTATCAGCGTAATCTGAAAGGAACCTAAGCGGTATACAATCTGGACCTGAAGACTTGCCCGTATCAAGTGATTTGAGTTACTTCGCAACCTCTAAGGTATCTACTTCTAAGAAACTCATGCTAGCAGCTGTTCGTGTTTCAAATTCTGGAATATTCCATTCGTCTTCACTGCTGAAGGAATTTCGGAAAACTGCGTTCAATAACTCCGCTTTTGCGGCACAGTCGTCGGTAACAGTGCCATCGGCACTGCGCAGCGAAGGTATTGACTGCGTCTTGCCGCTTGTGTACTTTACATACGACCAGAATTACTTCGGATTTTCTACCAAATTTCGAGACAATGTTTCGTTGTGGAACCTATTAAAGGCATCTCGCATTGTAGTCCGTGCACAAATTTCGCGCGTCTGTAAATTTTAGTCAATCTTCGGGATTTCGCGTTCTTATGAACTTCGCATGCTTTTTCCGTTACCTCTGCAACAGCGATCGCGCCTGTTTTGTGTACCATGGCGGATCAGTTCCATCTCTTACCAATTTATGAAGTATGAATCTCTCAATTGCTGTTGCTACTATATCTTTGAATTTGTGCCACATCTCGTCTACATTTGCATAGTCGGTTCGGAAGGAATGGAGATTGTCTCTTAGGAAGGCTTCTAGTAACACTTTATTCGCTTTTTAAATATAGTTATTATGCTTTTGTTTCTGGTGGATTTGGAAGAAAAGGTATTGAGCCTAGCTACAACGACCTTGTGATCACTAATCCCTGTTTCAGTCATGATGCTTGTAAGTAGGCTGTTTCTGTTTTCTTATTGGAAACGTTACGTAGCGCTCTGTATGAAAATCACTGGCTGTGCTGTGTGCAGTCTGTGGCTAGTTTGCATTGTTGTCTGCCATTGTAGTGTTGGGCAGCTGGATGTTAACAGCGCGTAGCGTTGCGCAGTTGGAGGTGATCCGCCAGCAGTGGTGGATGTGGGGAAGTGAGATGGCGCATTTTCGAGAGCGGAAGATCTGGACAGAGACAGTAAATTTGTAAGACTGGATGTCATGAACTACTATATATATTACGACCTTTGAACACTGTTAAGGTAAATACATTGTTTGTTCTCTATCAAAATCTTTCATTTGCTAACTATGCCTATCAGTAGTTAGTGCCTTCAGTAGTTTGAATCTTTTATTTAGCTGGCAGTAGTGGCGCTCGCTGTATTGCAGTAGTTCGGGTAACGAAGACTTTTGTGAGGTAAGTGATTTGTGAAAGATATAGGTTAATGTTAGTCAGGGCCATTCTTTTGTAGGCATTATTTAAAGTCAGATTGCGTCGCGCTAAAAATATTGTGTGTCAGTTTAAACACAAGCATGTACAATTTTTCTAAGGGGACGTTTCATGCTCTCTATTAGCTCTGGATTGTTTGTGACTAATAGGTCAAGTGCGTTTTCGCAACCATTTACAATTCGCGTGGGTTCGTGGACTAACTGCTCGAAATAATTTTTGGAGAAAGCATTTAGGACAATCCCGGAAGATGTATTCTGCCTACCACCGGTTTTGAACAAGTATTTTTGCCAACATATCGAGTAAGGTTGATGTCCCCACCAACTATAACCGTATGAGTGGGGTATTTATTTGTTACGAGACTCAAATTTTCTCTGAACTGTTCAGTAACTATATCATCGGAGTCTGGGGGTCGGTAGAAGGAGCCAATTATTAACATAGTTCGGCTGTTAAGTATCACCTCCACCCATACCAATTCGCGCGGAGTAGCTACTTCGACTTCACTACAAGATAAATCACTACTGACACACACAAACACTCCACCACCAATTATGCCTAATCTATCTTTCCTGAACACCGTCTGAGACTTCGTGAAAATTTCTGCAGAACTTATTTCAGGCTTTAGCCAGCTTTCTGTACCTATGACGATTTCAGCTTCTGTGCTTTCTATTAGCGCTTGTAGCTCAGGGACTTTCCCAGCACAACTATAACAATTTACAACTACAATTCCGACTGTTCCTTGATCCAAGCAGGTCCTGTATTTTCCATGCACCCTTTGAGATTGCAGCCCACCCCGTACTTTCCCGAGGCCTTCTAACCTAAAAAACGCCCGGTCCACGCCACACAGCGTCCGCTACCCGTGTACCCGCCAGCTGAGTGTACTGAACTCCTGACCTATTCAGCGGAACCTGAAACCCCACCAACCCATGGCGCAAGTCAAGGAATCTGCAGCCAACACGGTCGCAAAACCGTCTGAGCCTCTGATTCAGACCCTCGACGCGGCTCTGCACCAAAGGTCCGCAGTCGGTTCTGTCAACGACGCTGCAGATGGTGAGCTCTGCCTTCATCTCGTAAGCAAGAACGGCAGCCTTCACCAAATCGGATAGCCGCTGGAATCCAGAGAGAATTTCCTCAGATCCAAAGCGACACACCTCATTAGTGCCGACATGTGCCACCACCTGCAGCTGGCTGCACCCTGTGCTCTTCATGACATCTGGAAGGAACCTTTCCACATCAGGAATGACTCCACCCGGAATGCACACGGAGTGCACACTGGATTTCTTCCCCTCCTTAAGCGTCATATCCCTAAGGGGCCCCATTACGCGCCTAACATTGGAGCTCCCAACTACCAATAAGCCCACCCTCTGCGATTTCCCGGACCTTGAAGGCCGAGAATCATCCTCTGAAACAGGGCAGGCAGCTGCATCTGGCTCAGCCAGAGACAGTGCCTGAGACCTGTTTGTCAGACGCACCGGGGAGGCTTTCTGATCAGCCAACGGGGACGTCTTTCGCTGCCTGCCACGCCTTGGAACGACCTCACAATCAACCACAGGCGAGGGCTCAGCCCCACTGCGGGCAGCAACCGGGGCAACCACAGTGGCAGACCAATCTGGGGACAGACGGGACGAGGTTGACATCCCCGTGATACCCAAGTCCGGCTCCCCACAGTGGTGCCGTCCTAAGGCACCGACTGCCCACAGACCGGCGCAGTGACACGAAACGGCGTCAAGAAGGCTCTGACCCGCTCCCCAATGGTAAGAGCGGGCAGCGTCACACCTCCAGGAAGACAGATTTCAGCGCCCCCTGTCAACGCTGATTTAACCAGCCGCCCATCACTTGCCGGCCCACTTCGGTTGCAGATTTCGAGAGCATCAGTACTAACTAACAGCAAGACGATATTTACCTTGCGCGTAGCGACTATAAATGGTGGATAAATTTAATTGCATGTGGGACCCACAATAAGTCAAGTTTATTTTCTTTCTAGAAATAAAGTATTCAGTTAATATTCAAGTGTTATGTACAGGTCATTTTGGATCCCTGCCACTGGCCGTTGCAACTTATCTCGTTCCTCGTTCGTGCCCGTGCTGACTACCACAATAGCTGACATAACACTAGTGACCAAGACATCAACGTGAGTTCAAGCTATTGCTGCACGGTTATGGCCTTTTTGAAAAGTCCATAGAAAACTTAATGAATTACTATGCAAATAAACCTCTCACATTATTTGATTTTCAAACAGCTGAGCAGAACTGAACGTACTCAGACATTTCGCTCTTTACTTATTCTGATCAAAACTAAACTTACACAGAATATTTTTTGGCGCAACGCAATCTGACTTTCAAAACAATCCCTACAAAAGAATGGCCCTGACTAACATTAACCTATACGTTTCACAAATCACTTACTTCACAAAAATCTTCGTTACTCGAACTACTGCAATACAGCGAGCACCAAGACTGCTAGCTAAATAAGAGATTCTAACTACTGAAGGCACTAACTACTGATAGGCATAGTTAGCAAATGAAAGATTTTGATAGAGAACAAGCAATGTATTTACCTTAATAGTGTTCAAAAGTCATTATATATATATATATATATATATATATATATATATATATATATATATATCAATTCATGACATCCAGTCTTATAAATTTACTGTCTCTGATGGACACACGTCCAGATCATCCGCTCTCAAAACTCCGCCATTTCTCTCCCCACATCCACCACTGCTGGCGGCTCACCTCCAATTGCGCAACGCTACACGATGTTAACAGCCAACTGCCCAACACTACAATAGCGAATATTACAACAACAATGCAAACCAACCACAGCCTTCACACAGCACAGTCAGTGATTTTCATATAGAGCGCTTCATGGCGTTGCCAACATAAAAACTTAAACAGCCTACTTACATTTTGACACAGTTAGTCTGCTGGAAGATACCATCGTGGTCGGGGAACACTATATGAGTGAAGAATGCAGGTGATGTGAGAGAACGTTCACACAGACCACAGGTGCCATGGTGCTCTCGATTACTACCACCGGTCCCACGGAAACGCAGGTGGTGGCCTGCACGGCATAATACTGCTTGACGTTACTGCCTCGCGTTACAAAAGCCGTGGTTCTACCGAACAGGCTAAACGCTACCACTGATCCACGGCCAAGCTCGTTCGTCCCTTGTCCACTGCGATCGTAACTGACGATTTCATTTAGCCGACGTGGGAACATGTATGGATCTGCCACGCAGCCTCAGGTTAACCGATGTCCACAAACAAAACACTTGTACTTGCATCAATAATGTACTCTGTTGACATGTCCTCCCCAGTTCGTCGCCTATCATGCTGTGCAGACCTACTAGCTCTGTGTTGAGGCGTCGCTTTCCACAGATGCTCACGACAATAGTTCGTGAACAGCCGACCTGATTTATCGTTTCCGAGATGTTCGTGGCCAAATTCTGGGCCATAACTGTGCACCCTATGTGGGGATTTCCCCATCTACGGCCCATACTGTCTCTCGAATGAATAGCACTTACAAGGGAATGGTCAGACTTGTCATGCCGAAAAATGTATTGCTTTTTTTTAGCACTGTTTTATCTAACTGTGCAAAAGGTCCGTATGCAAAATTGTAGCTGCTGACATGAACTGGAAGTCACAGCGTGTATCTGAAATAAATCTAATTTTCATCCTCATAGCGGTGCCAATAGGGCCACTCTTATGTGACAGCCTCGAAATGTGAATAGACATCGTCTTTCAGATGTAGAAACCTACCAATTTCCGTTTATCTCGCAGAACTCGTTCTTGGTGTTACGATTTTTTGCCGTCAGTGTATATTGTTTCTGTCAGGGCTTAGCACATCGCTTACATATAATTTCAAAGAAATTGCTGTTTAAAGAAATGTAACATTTGAAAAGTGTGCACCTGAAAATTTTAGAAGTACGTCTATAATAAAATTGATTCCGGAAGTGTACAAAGAACAATCTTGCACGACTTTGACAAAATCGGACTCAGAATTATCAGTATTTCACTTAACATTAACGTACGATGGGGAACACAGGTTTAATACTGAGCGCAGTGGCGCAGTGGTTAGCACACTGGGCTCGCATTCGGGAGGACGACAGTTCAAACCCGCATTCGGCCCTCATGATCTAGGTGTTCTGTGAGTCACCCAAATCGCTTCAGGCAAATGCTGGGATGGTTCCTTTTGAAAGGGCAGGGCCCACTTCCTTCCCTCTCCTTCCCTAATCCGGTGAGACCGATGACCTTGCTGTTTGGTTCTCTCCCCCGAATCAACCATCCCACCAACAGATTTACTGGCTACTGTACGAACGTGTACATGGCGGCCTACGTTAGAGAAAGTACTCTTTCTGTTGCCTTTTTTTTATAGATGGTATTTCTCTTCCTGTTGTTTCTTCTCACGAACTAGGTCACGTGGCGAGGTCCATCTTTCCAATCACGGCATTATGCAGCGCAGTACAGATGGCCAAACAAAATGCCGAATAGACGCTCAGGATTGGCGTCGCGCTCTCTTCACCCATGTGTGTCGCATATGCCTAAAACCAGACAATCGTCGGACACGTGTTTGGAGAAAACCCGGTCAGTCTGATCGCCTTACACACACTGTCCAGCGAGTACAGCTCGGTGGAGGTTGCCTGCTGTTTTGTGGTGGCATTATGTGGGGCCGACGTACGCCGCGAGGTGTCGCTTGGCATTTACCAGCGTGATGTGTGGCTTATGAGCAGCCGCACGACCATGAAATCCAAGTTTTCTCGCCTCCCGCCTAACTGTCATAGTACTTGCAGTAGATCCTGATGCAGTTTGTCATTCCTCTGTGATGGTCTGGATAGATGTCTGCCTATTACACATTACGACCCTCTTCAACTGTCGGTGGTATCTGTCACATCCTGGGTATTCCCTGTATCCACACTCCATATTTCTGCTTTGGGAATGGTTTACCCTGCTGCGGAACATTGATCACGAGTGTGGATGAATAGTACTGACACAAGTCTTGTTGACACTCAGCTCATCATCACCATGAGTCTAATAACTGGCACATTCTCACGCCTAATTTCTTCCTACCCACACTTATCCACACACTACCTCTATCTCTGCGGCGGGAAGTGCACTTACAAGGGAATGGTCAGACTTTTCATGCCGACACATGTATTGCTTTTTTTAGCACTGTTATTTAACTGTGCAAAAGGTCCGTATGCAAAACTGTAGCTGCTAACATGAACTGGAAGTCACCTACAAAAACTCACGAACATGGCTGTTTTTCCTGCTTGGCGCTTGCAGTGACGGCTGGCCACCCCTGGAAATGGCGAGTCGCGAGCGTTGCGCGCATGGTCGGGAAGTGCGGCCGTCTTATCGCTGCGTTCACTAAAGAGGAATATCGCTGCACGGTTTTGGTGGAAAGGGGAAACGAATATTCGTTTCTGTGGCATGCACGTCCTTTTAATTTCTGGTACGTATTTCGAAACATACCGTCCTGAAACTGGTTAGATATGTGGAAGATGTTCTGTACATGTTCATCTATACTCCGCAAGCTACTTTACGGTGAACATTCAATATCCCCTCACAGGTGATGGCGAACCCTGTAAATGTTTTGCTGCTTGCAATGGAGATATACCACAGACGCCAAATGAAGCAATCAACGGAAAACACGCGTGAAGACTATGTGTTGTGCGACATTGTTGTTAAACTTCTAGACGAGCATGTAAATGGCGCAGACATGTGGCTAGAAACAACTGAAATACTCGATATTGCAGACTGTGAATCTACAGACGGCGAAGACACCGACGAAAATTGCACTCATGAAGACTCTTCGAGTGATAGTGCCACGTACCATCATCAATTATCTCCGAAAGTAGCACCAGCAACTACAATTATCTTACCAGACAAAGAAAACGCGGTGACGTATTGGTTGAACGGAAGTGGTAAGAAACGCCTACGTGTCAGTACTGTTCAAAATAAGTATCGCTTTGTCCGTTCTGAACGTGAATTGTATAGATGGAAAAAGGAAGTCGCTGGACGACGTAAGAGTCGACTGGAAATTACGACGGAGATAAATGCGCGACTTTTTGAGCTATTTACCGATGCCAGACAACAGTCATTTAGAGTCAACGATACAACTTTGCGTGACTGGGCGTTAGAGATTACCAACGCGATAGGCGCTAAAGAATTCACAGCTTCTCAAAGTTGGTTTAGTCGCTTCAAAAGATCACATAAAATTGTGGCAAGAAAAATAACAAAATTTGTATCGAGAAACAGGTCGGAAAATGAAGTGACACAAATCGAAATGATAGAAGCTTTTCTTACGAATGCAAAAAATAAGATCGCTAGTTTTAGTGAATCGTACGTGTAGAACGCAGATCAGTCAGGTTTTCAAAAAGAAATGCGTGCGAAAAGAGCACCGTCATCCAAAGGGGAAAAACATTTTGAGGCGATTGCGCAGTCCAGAAGTGCACTCACCCATTCATACACTATAATGCCCATAGTCAGCTGGATGGTTCATTGCTGCCTAAACTATATGTGTGTCTTCAAGAACCAACTGGACGTTTTGGACTACGTGTCAAAATAACAATGTTCTACGCAAACAATCTTCTCTAGACGCATCGATGTCTGGAAAAATGGGAAATGAAAACGTTACACTATTCATGGGTTATGCTTTTCTTCCGTTCTGCGGGAACAAATGTCTTCTCCTTCTAGATTCGTGGTCAGGTCATAAAAGGTCTGATTCATTAAAAGCTGTATTTCGAGCCCACCCTGACAAAGAAGTAGAGATACTTCAGATTCCACCCGGCACGACGAACGTAATTCAACCTTTAGACAGAGAATTTTTCCGTCAGTGGAAGGCATTTTACAGAAAACTAACAGAGAAAATTAGTGTGTGCAGATCACTGCAATTTCCTGTCTATCACCGTGACAATATTCTCAAGCTGCAATCAGTAGTACATTATCAATTTTCCTCCTCACGGTTTCAGAATTTGATTAAATATGCGAGGCACTCCTCGAAATATACTGATACTAGGACTGATTCATTCCCAACACCAGCCCAGTTTTGTCTACGGACATCTAACAACGTCCGTGATTCGCAGAGCTGTCATATGTCGTCTTTGCTTGTATGTTCTTGGTGCACAAAAAAACCTATGTTTTGAACATTTTATTAATATTTCGCATTTTTGCGGTAATTACAAGAAATAAAATTTGGACGTGTTCTAAACCGTATATTTATTTGTGTCTATTTCATAGCTATTTGGAAAGAATGTTGTAGATAACACATCAGCCATATTTGTCAACGAATGTTTATCATACGATCGCTTTCACTGGGGGAATCAGTTCTCTCACTGCTGTGGCAAGAGAGCGGTGCGTAGCTGACGGCACCTTGTCCCTAGATGGCGTTGGTATAACGTAGCGAGAGAGGTCAGGGTTGTACAAGAGGCAGTTATAAGCTCGGAATAATGTCTTACTTCATAAAATTGTTTACAGACTTCCAGGTCATGTCAGCAGCTAAAATTCTGCATACAGACTTCTTGTAATGTTAACTCACAGTGGTAAAAAAGGCAACACAAGTTTCGACATGACATGTCTGACCGTTCCCTTGTTAGACACTTCCGTTACCGCGTCACGTGCCCGCGACGCCATCGGGTAGCGTTCTGCCGCTCTGTGCACGTTGCGTACAGAGGTCTGGCTCATTGCTCTCTCATATCTGGCCGTGCCCGCACCCTCCTTCTCTAGGGCACACCAAAGTCAGTTTCTGGTATCTGGGAGGTGAAGGTATTTGTCCAATCTTGATAGAAGGGTCAGTCTTTCGGTAATGCTTTTAAACGTGTTGTATTCGTGGGCTAGTAACCTGGGTGAGGAACTTTTCTCACGATAGCAGAAGTTTTCTACCACCTATTTCAAACAAACTTTTGGCAAGTCGTCTCAGGTAGCGGTACTTCTCAACGAAAATGCATACATTTTGTTGAAGAGACTGCTTGGTTGAAAGGCCTGCTGGGAGCACGAGAAATCGAATAATTGGCTGGCAGTGGTTTGGGTAGAGGAATCAAGTTTTTGGCCCTGCGGGTCGGACGTGACTTTTTGTATATGGAGTCGGAACAGAATCATTCATGGCGATCGACAAAGTTATTTAGCTTGCATGGAAGCCTACAGGAATTTGAAATTGTGAAACCGTGTGGTGATGTGGAATGAGGCTTAGTCGTTTCTCGGTGTGTCTGGCGAGTTTTGCGATTTAGTAAGCGAGCATGCACTCAGTAGTCAGAGACGTCATATCATAATGTTGAGCCACTGAATAACTGTTGATTGTACAGGGTTATTACAAATGACTGAAGCGATTTCACAGCTCTACAATAACTTTATTATTTGAGATATTTTCAAAATGCTTTGCACACACATACAAAAACTCAAAAAGTTTTTTTAGGCATTCACAAATGTTCGATATGTGGCCCTTTAGTGATTCGGCAGACATCAAGCCGATAATCAAGTTCCTCCCACACTCGGCGCAGCATGTCCCCATCAATGAGTTCGAAAGCATCGTTGATGCGAGCTTGCAGTTCTGGCACGTTTCTTGGTAGAGGAGGCTTAAACACTGAATCTTTCACATAACCCCACAGAAATAAATCGCATGGGGTTAAGTCGGGAGAGCGTGGAGGCCATGACATTAATTGCTGATCATGATCTCCACCACGACCGATCGATCGGTTTTCCAATCTCCTGTTTGAGAAATGCCGAACATCATGATGGAAGTGCGGTGGAGCACCATCCTGTTGAAAGATGAAGTCGGCGCTGTCGGTCTCCAGTTGTGGCATGAGCCAATTTTCCGCGGCTTCGCGTGAAACTTGCCCGCACGCGTTCAATCGTTTCTTCGCTCACTGCAGGCCGACCCGTTGATTTCCCCTTACAGAGGCATCCAGAAGCTTTAAACTGCGCATACCATCGCCGAATGGAGTTAGCAGTTGGTGGATCTTTGTTGAACTTCGTCCTGAAGTGTCGTTGCACTGTTATGACTGACTGATGTGAGTGCATTTCAAGCACGACATACGCTTTCTCGGCTCCTGTCGCCATTTTGTCTCACTGCGCTCTCGAGCGCTCTGACGACAGAAACCTGAAGTGCGGCTTCAGCCGAACAAAACTTTATGAGTTTTTCTACGTATCTGTAGTTTGTCGTGACCATTTGTCAATGAATGGAGCTACAGTGAAATTATGAAATCGCTTCAATCATTTGTAATAGCCCTGTATTTGATAAGCGTGGCGCAGTTGGTGAGGTCTAACTGATCAAGTAGATGACATTTATTCCTGTGGAAACTCTAAATTAGGTGTTTTTTGAATGACTTATTCCCCATTTTGTCTCTGAACTACTACCCTGTTTTCTTTTTCGAGGAGGCGATTTAGTGACTCCTTGTCTTCCTCTTCTTATTCTTCACATCTTCTTATTCTTCTTCCGTGTCTTTTCTAGTTTCTGTACGGGATCAGGCTTTGTTGTATGGATTGTAGCAGTTTTAATGGCAGTTGGCGCCCGAATGTCCTTCCTGAAGCCACAACTGTCCCCTGAACGGAATCTGTGTTCACTGTCTGTGTGCATCTAGTGCTATCCCAAAGCCAAGTGTGAGAAGTTTTGTGAACGATTACGTATCGTGTATCTGAGGTAGAACAAGGTTACCTGCCTAGATGGATCTAGGAGACCCCTTCAAATGTACATTAAGGCCACCCGGAACACCAGCCCTCGTCGTGGGTCGATCTACGGCAGGCTCGTCTTCCCGAATGCCTGAGGCTAGTCTTCCCGAATGCCTGGGGCGGCACGTTAACGCGCTCGGCTATCCGGGGGGGGGGGGGGGGGGGGTATAGCGGCTGTACGTCATGTTTATAAAAAGCGCTGTTCTCTCATACAAAAGTAATAGGCAGCTTACATCAACACATAGGTTGTTCCACCTAACTCTGCCACCTCAAATGTTTCCAAAACTAAATGAAATGTAAAAATACTAGTGGTTAGGGATGCACCTAAATTACGGGCTTACACAATGGGGAGGAATTCACAGTCCACAAATGTAAACATACATCAATTTCTACATCTACAACTATATGGATACTCTGCGAATCACATTTAAGTGCCTGGCAGAGGGTTCATCAAACCACCTTCACAATTCTCTATTATTCAATCGCATATAGCACGCGGAAAGAATGAACACCCATATCTTTCCGTAAGAGCTCTGATTTCCCTTACTTTATCGTGGTGATCGTTCCTCCCTATGTAGATTGGTGTCAACAAAATATTTTCGCATTCGGTGGAGAAATTTGGTGATTGGAATTTCATGAGAAGATTCCGTCGCAATGAAAAACGCCTTTCTTTTAATGATGTCCAGCCCACATCCTGTATCATTTCTGTGACACTCTCTCCCATATTTCGGGATAATACAAAACGCGCAGCCCTTCTTTGAACTTTTTCGATGTACTCCGTCAGTCCTATCTGGTGAGGATCCCACACCGCGCAGCAGTATTCTAAAAGAGGACGGACAAGCGTAGTGTAGGCAGTCTCCTTAGTAGATCTGTTACATTTTGTAAGTGTCCTGCCACTAAAACGCAGTCTTTGGTTAGCCTTCCCCACAACATTTTCTATGTGTTCTTCCAATGTAAGTTATTCGTAATTGTAATACGTAGGTACTTAGTGGAATTTACGGGTTTTAGGTTAGACCGATTTATCGTTCCTTTCAGCACTCATGTGGATAACCTCACACTTTTCGTTATTTAGGGTAAACTGCCAATTTTCCCACCATTCAGATATTTTTTGTAAATCGTTTTGCAATTTATTTAGATCCTCTGATGACTTTATTAGTCGATAAAGGACAGCGTTATCTGCAAACAACCTAAGACTTTGAATACAAAGTTACTTTTTTTTTAAGTGGCACATGTATGTTTTGCCATGGAAATGGAAACTAGAAATACAATTAGTGATGAAAGACTTTGTGCCATTGTTCTAAACCTCATAAATTCTGAAATAAGTATGCCTTAAAGGATGGCAACGACGCCACCGTTTCTGCCGTAATACGCAGAGCAACAATTGCCTGCAGGAGGCTTCAGGGCAGTGCAGGAATCCGGCATCGCGGAAGTAACTGTGGCACCGTTTCCACTACTAAATATTCCAGAAGGTATAACATTTAGAGGTGTGAAACATTGTCTGCCATTACTAATTTATCTGTTTTCATTTCGGTAGAAAATGACATACATGTGCCATTCAAGAAACGAAACTTTGTGTTGAAAGGGATGTTTGTTTACTTGCAGGGATTGTGCGTTCCTGCCCGTAATGTGGGCCCCTGACACAGGTGCATTCCTGGCCACTTGCTTTTTTCGCATTTTGTTTCGTTTCGGAAATATGTGAGGTGGCTAAGATAGATATTTACAGGGTGTTTCAAAAATGACCGGTATATTCGAAACGGCAATAAAAACTAAACGAGCAGCGATAGAAATACACCGTTTGTTGCAATATGCTTGGGACAACAGTACATTTTCAGGCGGACAAACTTTCGAAATTACAGTAGTTACAATTTTCAACAACAGATGGCGCTGCAAGTGATGTGAAAGATATAGAAGACAACGCAGTCTGTGGGTGCGCCATTCTGTACGTCGTCTTTCCGCTGTAAGCGTGTGCTGTTCACAACGTGCAAGTGTGCTGTGGACAACATGGTTTATTCCTTAGAACAGAGGATTTTTCTGGTGTTGGAATTCCACCGCCTAGAACACAGTGTTGTTGTAACAAGACGAAGTTTTCAACGGAGGTTTAATGTAACCAAAGGACCGAAAAGCGATACAATAAAGGATCTGTTTGAAAAATTTCAACGGGCTGGGAACGTGACGGATGAACGTGCTGGAAAGGTAGGGCGACCGCGTACGGCAACCACAGAGGGCAACGCGCAGCTAGTGCAGCAGGTGATCCAACAGCGGCCTCGGGATTCCGTTCGCCGTGTTGCAGCTGCGGTCCAAATGACGCCAACGTCCACGTATCGTCTCATGCGCCAGAGTTTACACCTCTATCCATACAAAATTCAAATGCGGCAACCCCTCAGCGCCGCTACCATTGCTGCACGACAGACATTCGCTAACGATATAGTGCACAGGATTGATGACGGCGATATGCATGTGGGCAGCATTTGGTTTACTGACGAAGCTTATTTTTACCTGGACGGCTTCGTCAATAAACAGAACTGGCGCATATGAGGAACCGAAAAGCCCCATGTTGCAGTCCCATCGTCCCTGCATCCTCAAAAAGTACTGGTCTGGGCCGCCATTTCTTCCAAAGGAATCATTGGCCCATTTTTCAGATCCGAAACGATTACTGCATCACGCTATCTAGACATTCTTCGTGAATTTGTGGCGGTACAAACTGCCTTAGACGACACTGCGAACACCTCGTGGTTTATACAAGATGGTGCCCGGCCACATCGCACGGCCGACGTCTTTAATTTCCTGAATGAATATTTCGATGATCGTGTGATTGCTTTGGGCTATCCGAAACATACAGGAGGCGGCGTGGATTGGCCTCCCTATTCGCCAGACATGAACCCCTGTGACTTCTTTCTGTGGGGACACTTGAAAGACCAGGTGTACCGCCAGAATCCAGAAACAATTGAACAGCTGAAGCAGTACATCTCATCTGCATGTGAAGCAATTCCGCCAGACACGTTGTCAAAGGTTTCGGGTAATTTCATTCAGAGACTACGCCATATTATTGCTACGCATGGTGGATATGTGGAAAATATCGTACTATAGAGTTTCCCAGACCGCAGCGCCATCTGTTGTTGACAATTGTAACTACTGTAATTTCGAAAGTTTGTCTGCCTGAAAATGTACTGTTGTCCCAAGCATATTGCAACAAACGGTGTATTTCTATCGCTGCTCGTTTCGTTTTTATTACCGTTTCAAATATACCGGTCATTTTTGAAACACCCTGTATATATAAATGATATACTTTCGGGATCAGAAAGTCTTTATGAAGGTAGTTAGACAGCTACAAGACGTCTGATCCTGGTATAGGTCTAGCGCCGGTTTTAAAGTTGTAACACACCGAGACCGGCGACCACTGTATCACTGTATCATTGTACCAGTGCATCAGTGCAGAGAATTAGAATCGGCCAGCAAACGGTGCCGAGTGAACCAGTGGTGCAATACATCACATTAGGGTCTCCCGCATTCCTTGTCGCTGAAGAGTGTGTGGTTACGGCTGCGGCCGCGAATGAGACTAGTTATTTCTTTCCTTTACATGGTAAATAGGACCGGCGTTCCCGTTCTTCTTTATAAAACAACGCTCCTGTAAATCTTTAATATTCTTGGTGATGAACACCCGAAAAACGTGTACAAAAAGAAGATCCTCTTTCGACATCAGCTGGTTGTGATATTATGACCTCATCTGATTTCATGTTGTGAGGTTACATAGAAACTATAATGAAAATACCGGAAAAATGCGAGTGGGGCTCTAACTTCAAGGGTTCCGTACACACATAATAATGTAATATAGGTAGTTCATTTATCCTGAGAATCGAGAATCCAGACGATTTTCCCCTGTTATTCATACCGATTCCGGCAAGACATCTGTCTGTGGAATTCCAAGATGTTCGAGAATGTGTTAATTCTGAGTTTTAAGTTTAATTTTTTGTGTGATTTTGCTTCCGCTGTTGTAATTTTTGATTAACTTCATTAATTTTGGAGTTTTGCATCTTATCCATTCTCAGCAACTACAGTTGTGTGTAACGAAATAATAAGTAACCAGTTGCATAAAATAAATTTAATTTACCGGTTTAGGGCTCCCAGTCATGTGGTTCATAGCATGGATACAAAAATAGTATACTGTTTTTGTACAGACGCTATAAAGCACATGACCGCGGAAATTTGCTGTATGCATCTTATTATTGACACTCGCAAATAATGCGACATCCTTCTGAAGAAGGGCACTAAGTGTCCGTCACGGGTAAAGAAGATAAATTTCTTTTATGAAACTGGTAGCTTATTATTTCATTACAATTTTGTAGTTACATTGAGAGACTTCGCTAACTGGCAATTGAAGATGGTTCGACTTTGTCTGCGATTACTAGTAAGATTTGCGGAATTTTCCAGAGAACAAAACGGTACAGCCGGTCGATATGGTTGTTGTTGTTTCGTAAATGTCGAGTCTTTCTGTGGAACACTTCAATGGTATACTGAAACCTCATCCCAAACGATGGTTGTGTAGTAGTGCATCATTCACGAGTATTACTTCCCTTTCAAACATAAAAGTGTTGCACGTGTCGTAAGCATATATTACCATGGAATGTCAGCAATGAGAATGATGTGACGTGGCGCAAAATTCAGGACGCCCTACGACTGTCATCACTAGACGGCAAATGCATCGTTCTCACAGTGTCAGGGGACCTTACTTCATCGAAGCTCAGCCAATTGGCAAGAAACTTCTGTTAATTTCTTTTCCGGATCATTCAGTCTATTACTGAAAAACAAATCAAAATCTCTAAGTCACACAAAAATTATTTTTGCGATTACAAACAAACAAAAAATATTTTTAAGTGATATAGTTACAGATTAATGATTTTCAGATTTCCCCCCCCCCCCCCCTTACCAGTACTCTGAAACCATGTTTCTCGCCAAATTTCATGATTCTACATCAATGGGAAGTACCGTATGTTTTCTGATGAATGAATCTGCGAGTATCAAAAAACTGCTATATCTTATTATTACTTTATCTTAGAAGCTTAAATTTTTTTACGCCTGTTGGTATCTGACATAAATTTTAGCTTGATATCTGTAACCGTTCCTAGCCGTCCGCAGTGGCCGAGCGGTTCTAGGCGCTTCAGTCTGGAACCGCGCGACCGCTACGGTCGCAGGTTCGAATCCTGCCTCGGGCATGGATGTGTGTGATGTCCTTAGGTTAGTTAGGTTTAAGTAGTTCTACGTTCTAGAGACATTTGAACCATTTGTAACCGTTCCTGAGACAAAGGAGCCTTAACAGTCGGACGGAGAGGTGGGAAGACAGACAGATATACAGATAACGAAGCGATTCTACAAGGGTTGCACACAAAGTAAAGCACCGCATTTCTTTTTCTGAGCCAAAAACAATGCTACGAATCCGAAACGTTACGTATATATTATTTGAAGTCTCTCTACTTAGCGGACCTAGTTTTCGTCTCTTCCGACAGATAGTGTACCTGCAGAACGGTTCCGAAATGGCGTCTTTAGGTGATGTATGTTACAAGCAACGTGCCGTCATTGAATTTCTCACTGCAGAGAAAAAACAACTGTGAAGAATATTCACAAACTCCTGTGCAAAGTCTATGGAGCATCTGCTGGGCTCGGAGGGTGAGGTCATAAGAAGGCGGTTCGGCGAGTTGCGGAGCTCCACGATTTGCAGCGGTCGTGGAGACCATCCGAGGCTGTGTCACCTGACGGCTCTGACCTAGCAACTCGGACTTCCACTTGTTTGGGTCATTAAAATGATGTCATTCGAGGGAGACATTTTGAGGACGAAGAGGATGTGATTCACATAATGAAGACCTGGACAAGGATTGGTACCGACAGGGGATACCCGTCCTCGTTTCACGCTGGAGGAAGGCCATAGAAAGGGATGGAGATTACGTGCAAAAATTGAGAGTGTACATAGAACACCGTCCTTTCGTGCGTGTCTTTCTCATTATTTTCAATAAAGAACTGTTGGAGAAAAAACTGCGCATCATTGCACTCTGGGTAGCCCTAGCAGAAGGGTTCAGTTTTTACCGACTGAGACTCAGAACCGCGAAAACACCGCCTGGGCTAGTTCCTTCATTTTCAATCCATTAACCGTTTCCGATCGAGTGCACACATCATCCTCAGAGCCTAAACCGGGAACAAGGAAGAAACGACTGCGTTCGCACAAAAAATTCTGTGGTTTCACGTTCAGATGCACTCATCAATGGGTCTAACGAATGAAATGTCAAGTCACCTTTACAAGGGACTCTTATATGAAAACGAGACAGATTTAGAAAACGGTAAGCAAACTTAAGGGACATTTTGAAGTTTTCCATCTCTGCTCCTTATCACGAGTATTCAGCTTATTATATCTTGTACGATTGGCCAATTTCGGCCATCTACGGGCGCAGTAGATACCGGTATGTTGTACGATTAGCCAGTGGTTAATAGGTTCTATCCGCCGTTTAGTAACAGGATAATTTTACAACACGACACCTATTGTGCTGGAGGACGCCTGTGTGGCCGAAACTGATCACTCGTGCAAGATAAACTGACTTCAATACTGGTGATAAGCAGCTGAGGTGGAAAATTTAAAAAGTCCTTTAAGAAATATATGGCAAGATGAAGAAAAAAGTTGTAACCTACTGATTATTATTTCAAAAGTAATTGCCATAACTGTTAATACATTTATGCCCTTTTAAGGCAAAATGGTCAGCGCATTCGTGGGAAAACGTTCGCGTTTGCCTAAGGAACCACGACCGTGCTCAGGCGTTGAAAATCGCATGTGGAGAGATAAGGTCTGTGTGGAATATGTGTAATGGCTTCCCAGCGAAACTTCAGCAGCGTAATCGCAACAACCTCGATAATACGTGGGCCTGCACATATGGTTCCGTAGGCACCTGCTAACATTTTTCCATGAAGGCATTGACAAACTTGTCCCAAAGTGGGATACATATATTAATAATTATGGTGATTACTTTTGAAATAATAAAAAAGGCTACTTGCCTTCTTTCCGTATGTCTTGTTTTCATTTGAATGTCCCTTAAACCTAGCTCCGCAAAGCCCTGTTTGTCCAGCAGGGTTAGAATTCAACAGTAAACTGAGGAAAATACGTAACACATCACGAAAGTGTTTTCGACTTAGGAGAGGGGACTAATATACGCATGTTTTGTCATGTGGCTAGCCACGCGACAGTCCTTATTTTCTGTATATTGACAGTAACTGTCTTTATGGAAGCTGGGGATGTGATATCTGTTATCGTTAGCAGACAAATGGCAAGTATGATTCTTTAAAAAAATTTCTTGTACTGATACAGTAGCAATTCTTCGTCGTCCTTGAAAATTAATCACTGGAATCACAGAAACAACCCAAATATTGAAGAAAGAATAACATTGGCAGCCAGCCACCCTCTGCTACCAGTATGTGTTTTCATTTAATATGAGGAAACAGTGTCTCCACTTTCGTCTATGTCCCGGGAAATGTTGCTCCGCTGTGAGGTGGGTGTAGCAAGTATAAATAATTGGTTTTGCTGGAGAAAGAAGCCGTGACAGCAAGTGAGCTGTGTTGGGAGCGAGTTCCAGCGAATAGGCTACCGAAGCATTGTCGGAGAGGTGATTGATGAGAAGACACGGCGCCGAGGAAGATATACAGTCGACAAAAACCGCGCCGGAGATGGATGAGGGGTCGCAGGAGAAAGTAAGGGCTGCGTTTAGCGGGGAAAGCGACCTCGGGCACCTTCATCAATAAATTTTGCTCGGCAGCAAAGTACTGATAGAATCGTATGGATATATCTAACTTCTGTCAAGGTGAAATGACACGGGTATTTACCAATGTCACCGTCACGTCATCGTCGAGTGTTTCGTTAAGAGTTAAGGTCCTGAGAAGGGAAGCTCTGAAAATTCGCGAGCTAGCATAGATATGGAAATGTGTAAGAGCATTTCTGGAAAGGATGACTCGGTTAGATGATGTGCTGAGATAATATAAAGACATAATTTTAGTCGTTTATTTCTGAAGATCACACAGAAAACGTCTTCTTTTAGAAAACGTTTGTATGAACGGGATTAAGAAGCTTTAAACTGTTCTTCCACCCTTAAGAAAACCACCTGTGAACCTGTGAACGTAAGCATGATGGTACATCCACTACATATACAGGCTCTCAGGATACCCAATAACTCGAACGACTGACGAGCTTGTGGAAGAAGTTTTTAATGGAGAACTCAACGATTACCGAATGAAGACTTTCAAACTCAGTGTAATTACTGAGACGTGGATCAAAAGCATTCAACAAATTCTGTAATATGAAGGCGTGTCCACAAAAATCAGTTCAGCTCGATGGGTACTTCATGTTAAGCATCGACTTTAAACACATTCGAACGAACGCCGCTGAACAGCGGTTAGTAATTTTTACATGATTAGGTCTGTATCTTCATCTACTTCTACATCTACATCCAAATTTGCATCCACATCTATATCTGAAAGTTACCTAAGCCTATGTGGTTGAGGGCACTTCCAGTATCATAATGATTTATCTTTCTTCCTGCTCCATTCGCTTACAGTTCAGCAGATGATCGACTCAGATGTGCCCGTCCTGGTATTTTCATGACGTGTATGTGAAAGCAAGTAATTTGTTGAACGACTTTTGTTTGAACCTACGGATTCGGAACAGTAACAGTAAATCTCTCTGTAATATACAATGCCTATTTAGCAGGGTACACCACTAGAGTTTCATGAACATCATCGTAATGCCCTGACACATACTAAAGCAACAAGTTGTGAAACGTGCTTCTTTTCTTTGGGTCTTTTCTAATAGTCCTACAGTCCTACATGATAAGTGTCACAAACAGACGAGCGGTACTCAAGAATGTGTCGAACGACTATTGTGCGGGGCACTGTATCCTTGAATGAATTTATTTAGGATTCTTCGGAAGGAACTTAGCCAGGCAACTGTTTTCCCGACTACCAGTTCTATCACATTATTCCACTTCAGGTTGCTATGGACGATTACCCCTAATTATTTAGAGGTGTTGTCGTTTACGGGGAGTTATCGCCCACATTTTAATCGAATAGTAGTGTGTCTCCCAGCCAGTTTATACGCAGTTCGTTACATTTATTTTCGCCAAAAGTGAACTGCTAGCTCTTCAACCAAGCGGCCTTCTCCAGAAGATCTTGCATTTCACTTTAGTTTTCTGGCGTTGCAGTTTTTCTATGTACAAAAGCCTCGTCCACTATCAGCCTCACAGACCTTTCGCCAGTCATCAGATCACGCATATCTATCGACAAGCACTCCCGTTGTCGCTGTTGTGTCTGGCGATTTCACCCCGTTAAGAATTTCGTGTTGAGTTATGTATGCTAGGAAATCCTCAGTCCAGTCACAAACCTCCTCCGTTATTCCAAAAGCTTTAGTTTTGTTCACGATTCGTGACAGCAGATGAAGCGCAGATTCATCAGTACAGGCTAGAGATCAAGGAACTGTCGAAATAGTGGGTAAGAATTCCTTCAAGTGCGCCAAACAAAGCCTGATCAGTTCTGTCTGTAGTGAAAGTCATGGTCACCGTTTTATGGAATTCTGATGTTCTGGTATTTACAATCATCGGACAGGTCCATCATCGTGATTGCTGGGCTATTCAGGATAAACGGTAAACGCTTATATCTTCAAACCACAATGTCTTCTCGGTCACAACAACGTGTCTTCACATATGTTTTAATATATCTCATTGAATGCCATTTGGGCCGCAACCATGGTCGCCTGAACGAAGAACCACGTCAAATCATAAGACTGGACCTTCTGACAGATGTTTGTACATTTGGTCGAATAATATTTTGCTGACGGTGTAAGATATCTGTACAACGTAACGTAATGGTTTAGAAGGTGACTTCGTTGAAAAAGAAAATGTTGTGTCATATACGTTATTTCTTTCGTAGCCGAGAACTTTACAAATACATCGTTTGCATCTTACTCATGTCCTGAGAACACACTGCGTCACTGAATCGAGCTCAGTTTACTCTTACAATATTCTTTGTGATTTCCTCGAAACGCAAACGTCTGATTCAACAATTACAAAAGTCGAGAAAATATTAAACGATATAGTGAAAGCTTTGTGACATCATAATTGAAAGTTATTGGCATCAGAGGTTCAGGGACTTACTGAAGAAGTCGTTCTGTGATGAATAGGAAATAACTTCTTAATGTCTGAATTATACGACGGGAAAAGATGGAAACGTGGGAGATATACTGCAGTACGAGATGAATGAGCCTTTCAGTATGTTAGTGCTTCCCATAAACTTCTTACTTTATTTTCACTACTAACATATTAGTTGCGCGTTCTTCTGAAATAACTACCGTAATATTTTTATCGGGATTCAGTATCAAAAGAGACTACAGTATTTCTTCTACTTAAAAAGCTGACGTGAGTCAGTATTTTCTCTCAGCTTTAAGGGTAACGTCACAAAAATGGCATCCATTGTTGTTAATTTACTTCTGTACTTTTGAAGGTATTTGCGGAAAGTGACTGGGTATCGAATACGTTGGTTAAGAGTGGGAAAGAAAGCCTCCACGGTGTTTTTGAAGAAACTTGATGTTTGCTTGCAGTGATTAGAGAGGTCGAAGTAAATGTAAATCGTGACGTTTCATTTTCTCGTCTCATTTCTTTCCTCGCGTTACATTTTTCGGTTAATGGAGCATGTATTGCTATCTCGTTGCTTCGAATTCAAGTTTCAAATGACAATTCCCTAAAATGATGCAACCCTCTCACAGTTTCCTCCTGTGAATCCGCAATTCCGCTAACACAACTTTTAACATGCGTGGTATTGATACCGTTGAACGGTGTACTGGCTCGGCCACTTCTATTATGTTAACACAATGTTCCTCGCTCTATTGGGGAGAAGGAAATTTTGCTTTTCATAATGAATTGGGTTGGGGTTGGGTTGTTTGCGGAAGGAGACCAGACAGCGAGGTCGTCGGTCTCATGGGATTAGGGAAGGATTGGGAAGGAAGTCGGCCGTGCCCTTTCAAAGGAACCATCCCGGCATTTGCCTGGAGTGATTTAGGGAAATTACGAAAAACCTAAATCAGGATGGCCGGACGCGGGATTGAACCGTCGTCCTCCCGAATGCGAGTCCAGTGTCTAACAACTGCGCCACCTCGCTCGGTGTCATAATGAATTAAATTTTTTAAATTTTCGTTATACCATTAGCCACTCAAGATAATTAACTGAATACAAAATTATTTTATGACATTTCTGTCTCGTGTAACAGACGTAGAAATGTGTGCATCAGCATAAAGAAGGAAGTTAAAAAATTACATTCGTCGTGAAATTATTGTTGCCATAGATAATGGCTGAGCTCGTCCTGGTGTAAGATAAGTGGGTGTTTTCCCTGAAGAGGCTAAGGTCTTGATGTGTTTTACAAACAAAATAACTTCTCTGTTATTGATGACTCAGCGTAATACATTTGTGAAACAATTACATAAATCATTAGGTTTTGTTCACTTTCATAATAATTTAGTTGGATGAACCTTTAAATAAAACACTTTTTGAGAACTAATTTTAAGTATTTCACCATATTGGAACTCGGAACAGGTCTTGGATATGTAAAGCTTCTTACATTGACGAATCTTTACAAATCCATATTACTTAGTTACAATGAAGACAATCCCAGACTTACCTCCCCCACGTCCTTTATCCTTCTCCTAAACTAATTCTATAGAAAAGTCTAAGATAAGAGAGAAATCACATTTCTATAGTACAATGAGTTTCACAGAGGACAATGAAGTGAGACTGCGATAACCTTTATGTAGAAACTATTATTCGAAAAACAAAACATTTTGAAGCGGATGAATGATTTTGTACTCATAAATGTAATTTCTATAACGTGTTTTAATCATCTGTGTATTGACAAAAATAAGTTTCTTTGACGATTACTGGCAGAAGTAATAAATCTAATTTCATGGGATAATTGACGTGTACAGAGATAGAGTGGAAATATAAAGAAACGTATTTTTAAAATATAATGGAAAGAATATAATATGATAAATAAAATTTCGCTTGATAGCCACCAAACATCATAATAGTCTCGAAAAATTCTTTTTGTAACACATTATATGTAAATTTGAAGCAAACAACATCAGAAAAGGAGTGGTACTGTAAAGTCCATACAGCTGTATCGCTATGTACTACTCGGCTGGGATGTCACAGAGGTATAGATTCGTTTCAAATGGGAAATGCCCTCTGTCATGTACTTCACAGTGGTTTACAGAGTATGTACGTCCATCTCTCTCTATGTCTACATCTACGTCCATACTCCGCAAACCACTGTGAAGTACATGACAGAGAGTACTTCACATCTGAAACGAATCTGTATTTCTGTGAAATCCTAGTTCAATAGTAGATGACGATACAGTTATATAGACTTTTCCATACCATTCTTTTCCTGACGTTGTTTGCTTCAAATTTACATATCATGTGCAACAAAATGAAGTTTTGGCGACTGTTATATTTGGCGACTATCAAGCGAAATTTCATTTATCGTGTTCTATTTTTTCCTTTATATTTTGAAAATCCGTTTCTTTGTATTTTCACTTCATCTCTGTACACGTCAATTATCCTATGCAATCAGATTTATTACTTCTGCCAGTTTTCGGCAAAGAAACTGATTTTTGGCAACATGCAAATGGTTAAAAACACGTTGTAGAAATTACATTTATGAGTACAAAATCATCCATTCTTTTCAGAATGTGTTTGTATTTCTATACTACAAAAAGTTTCATAGATATCAGTCAACTGAGACTGCGATAACCTTTATGTACGCATCAAGGTTATCGCAGTCTCAATTGACTGACATCTATGAAACTTTTTGCAGTATGGAAATGTAATATCTTTTTTATCTTAGACTTTTCTATTAATTAGTCGGAGAGGAGGAGTCCGTGTGATTAGTTCGTTGATAATGGACGTGGGGGAGGCAAGTCTAGGACTTTTCTTCATAGTAGCTATGTAATATTGACTTGAAAAGATTCGCCTATGTATGAAACTTTCTTTAATATTCAACAGTTGTTCCGAGTTTGATTATGGTGAAGTACATAAAATTAGTTCTTGAAAATATTTCATTTAAAGGTTCATCCAGTTGCATTACTACGAAAGTGGACAAAACATAATTATTTACCTAATTATTTGCACAAATATATTACATTGTCATCGATAACAGAGGAGGTATTTTGTTCGTAAAACATGTCAGGACCTTGGCCTCTTCGGGGAAAACACCCATTTATCTTACAGGACGACGAGCTTAGTCATTGTCAGAGGCAACAATAATTTCACGAGGAATATAGTTTTTTAACTTCCTCCTTTATGTTGCAACAGACAACATGGGCGCTGCCTATCTACAGCGTGTGTTCTCAAATTGCATTGCACACATTTCTGCGTCTGTTACACGAGACAGAAAAGTCATAAAAACACTTTTGTATTCAGTTAATTATCTTGGTGTTTAGCGGACTATGGGAAGCAGGTTGTTTGGATACTGCACCACTTGTGAGTGCCTCTTCCTGCTCTATTCGCATATGGAGCGCGTGAAAAATAATTGTTGAATTACCTCTGAGCGTCCTGTTGTTACTCTTGCCTTCAGAGACCCTGCGAGAGCGATACTTAGGGTGTTTCGATGTGTTCTTAGATGTTTTCCTTAATGCTGAATTTGAGCCTTTTTAAGTAGGCTTTAGCAGGAAATATGGCGTCTATATTGAACGGCAGACATGAGCTATCATGTTTGATCATCCCCACGATACCTCCGTGAGCAAAATTTTCTGATTTGTTGCTTTGCCACTGAGAACTGCTCAACGTGTCAATGAAGAATATTGTCCCACTCGCAGGGACACGGGGTAGGAACAGTGGTGCTAAAAACTATTGTGCTACATCGTCTTTGAGTAAAAATTATATGTCTTCAGCAAAAGTTATTAGAAATAGCTAGGAAGCTGTCGTGGAGCATTGCACTGACGGCTACAAGCCAGTAGCTGCCAGTGTTGTGACATGTGGCTCACAATAACACACTAGTGGATTGTGAAGCCATTGTTGCTGAGCACAGCAGTAAACTGCACCCCATAGTGGTAAGTATATAGCTGTGCAGCGATGTTACCACATCAGAGCAGTCTTTTGCTGTGGACGATGTAACTAGGTGCCGGGCTTTAGTGAAACAAATGTGCACAAGAGGCATGTGAATATTTCTGGTCTGTGAAGCAGGGATCTCTTCTCATTGCTGGAAATCAGCGCTACCGCCACGATGTCAGAGCTACGATGGACAGCGAGACAACTGGGCACCACCAGCAGCCATAGGTTGGAGACGGTCTGCGCCCTCTGCCTGCAGTAAGTCCTTCATGGGACTTGGTGACACAGCTCCGCCGACTTGCCGTCTGGGCGTCCTGCTGCCTCTGACTGTGAGATCCTAGTGGGACTTGGCACCATAGCACCAGCCGACATCCAACTCCTGCCAGAGGGCGGCGAGTTGCACCCTGCGCACAAAGGTCTTTGCGCACTGTCGCAGAGATGCGAGAGGAGAGAAGTAGCGCGCCGCTAACATCAATGGCCGCGTCCTCTGAAGGTTGGCTACCTTCCATGGGCCTCCAGACAGTATCACAGGGCACCAGTTCAGCGTGCAGTGTGGGAGCTGCCGGCCTTAGCACCGGTCAGGGAGAGGTATGTTCGCCTCACTACCTCGTGTATTGAAGTCAACAGAAGTCATTCTTCACTGTCAACAGTGTTTCCACTGAGGTCTTCGGCCCCACCAATCGCCCTGCGCCAGTCATAATGTAATACAGGTAGGGACAGGGGCATGCCTTGTCAGCGACAAACGGAGTCAAAACCGACATCAGTTTCTGGTTTCAGTGAGTTGAGATTCACTTCAGCTAGTTTCTGGGAGAGCACTGGGAACAGAACTGTGAACATTTGGGGCTGACTACCAAGCAAAAGGTGATCACTCACAGCGTCACATGCAGCTACGCTTCAGTGGGCCAAATGGCACAGGGGCTGGACAGTAGTTGATAGGATACGTGTCGGGTACGATTTGCGAGTTTGTCTCTTTTCGGGAGAGTGTGTCGACTGCGCAATGAGGCGTTTAACGCATTGTGTGTAGAGGGTGTAGTTCAGGTGGAGGAGGCTCTGCTATGTTTAGGGGATGTTTTCCGCACAATGACTTGGGCTCGATCATTCAGGTTACCGTGAATATGGACCAGGATGTGTGTTTCAGGAATCTCGGTGACCAAGTATTGTCCTTTCATGTATAACTCCCCAACGAACACTCTAGGTCTCCCAAGTTGACGACAGCTGTTTAGGCAGGGCTTCACCAACACTTTCACCTTTTCACGAATTCTCAAGCACCTCAACTTGCCAATTCATTCGATCTGGTTCGCATAGCAAACACCTAGGATTATTTGAAGCAGTGGGTGAAAAGTAGCAAGGAGTATTCCCTTAATGTGGTAACCCTACAGAATCTATGAGGTGTGTGTAAAAATAATGGCCCAAAATTTTTTATTTGAAAACTATTATAGCTTTTAAAACAAAACTATCTTCATTAACTGGCCGCGCGGGATTAGCCTAGCGGTCTGGGCGCTGCAGACACGGACTGTGCGGCTGGTCCCGGCGGAGGTTCTAGTCCTCCCTCCGGCATGTGTGTGTGTGTGTGTGTTTGTCATTAGGATAATTTAGGTGAAGTGGTATGTAGGCTTAGGGACTGATGACATTAGCAGTTAAATCCCATAAGATTTCACACACATTTGAACATTTTTTTAATTAACGGTATACATCTTTATTTCTGGTATCTCCATGTTTATTTCTTGACATAGTCATTCTGGCGACGAACACGTTTCGCCCAGAGGGAGACCAGTTTGTTGATACTGTCAGTGCAGAATGTCTAAGTTTGTTGACGGAGCCATAACCTCACCTCTGCTTGGACTGCTTCGTCACTGTCAAACTCAAGTCCTCGAAGGTGGTCTTTAAGTTTTGGAAACAGATGGAAATCGGATGGGGCCAAGATGGACCCGTATGAAGAATGCTGCAGATGTCCCAGAGCTCGTGTGTACTCTTGTACTCTCGTAGACGGAGTGTGTGATCCATCTGTGGACAAACGTTTTCTACGGTTAGAAACACTATTGCAGCATGCTATTTCTCATTCAGCGACATAGCTACGTTACGGACCGACGTATGACACGCTACAACCCGGAGCCTTCTAGCGGCAGAGTGTGCAACTTGCTTGGGCGAAGTGGGAAGTTCACCCAAGTAATACGCATAGCATGTGATACCTCAATCGATATTGAGAACAGAATAAAAAGTTTGGAGGCATTTATCCTCTGCACGACTTTGTAACTATCAGTCATTGATTTCATCTGGACATGGAATACCTGAAGAAACTTTTGGACTCACTGAATCCAGACTATTATCAAGACTACCGCTGGTGTTGTACCGTATTAACAATGTGTCTCCTGGAAGTGCTGATTTTTGTCCGGTCTGCTCCATGGATGCCTATATTTATGAGTTATATTTCTGGGTCTTATACAGTGTGATTCAAAAAGAATACCACAACTTTAGGAATTTAAAACTCTGCAACGACAAAAGGCAGAGCTAAGCACTATCTGTCGACGAATTAAGGGAGCTATAAAGTTTCATTTAGTTGTACATTTGTTCGCTTGAGGCGCTGTTGACTAGGCGTCAGCGTCAGTTGATGCTAAGATGGCGACCGCTCAACAGAAAGCTTTTTGTGTTTTTGAGTACGGCAGAAGTGAATCGACGACAGTTGTTCAGCGTGCATTTCGAACGAAGTATGGTGTTAAACCTCCTGATAGGTGGTGTATTAAACGTTGGTATAAACAGTTTACAGAGAATGGGTGTTTGTGCAAAGGGAAAAGTTCTGGACGGCCGAGAACGAGTGATGAAAATGTAGCACGCATCCAGCAAGCATTTGTTCGCAGCCCAGGAAAATCGACTCGCAGAGCTAGCAGAGAGCTGCAAATTCCACAATCAACTGTATGGAGAGTCCTACGAAAAAGGTTAGTTATGAAACCTGAACGTCTGAAATTGGTTCAAGCACTGTCTGCAGCTGATAAGAGTAAAAGAATCGATTTCTGTGATTTTATCCTTGCTCAAATGGAAACAGATGAATCTTTCGTTTCAAAGATTGTGTTTAGTGATGAAGCAACTTTCCACACTAACGGGAAAGTCAACCGTCACAATGTCTGTATATGGGGCACTGAGAACTACCCGAGGCGATGGATCGGCCGCCAGGCAGCCCGTGACAGAGCACTTCACCACTGGCCTCCAAGAAGCCCTGATCTTACCCCCTGCGATTTTTTCTTATGGGGGTATGTTAAGGATATGGTGTTTCGGCCACCTCTCCCAGCCACCATTGATGATTTGAAACGAGAAATAACAGCAGCTATCCAAACTGTTACGCCTGATATGCTACAGAGAGTGTGGAACGAATTGGAGTATCGGGTTGATATTGCTCGAGTGTCTGGAGGGGGCCATATTGAACATCTCTGAACTTGTTTTTGAGTGAAAAAAAACCTTTTTAAATACTCTTTGTAATGATGTATAACAGAATGTTATATTATGTTTCTTTCATTAAATACACATTTTTAAAGTTGTGGTATTCTTTTTGAATCACCCTGTATTATAATATCTTGATACGTCCAATATCTTTGTACAAGTTATCCACAGTTGAATGACATTATATACTAACAGCATAGTAGTTATGAGATAGAATCTACGTAGATCGCAGCTGAGCCAGATGATATCTTTCGGATCAAATTTAAATTATATCCTTCTATTCACTACAAAATGTTTGACAACGGGCAGATTTCATTGCACCATTTATTTGGTGGTTGATCCATTCCTTTTCTTATTGTGTGCGATCTGTCATAAATCCAAAAATATCATCCACGCTCTCTTCACAGAAGGACAAGGGAGCTACACAGTGATTCGTGTTGTTGTTCTTCGCATTCACTCTGCAAATCAAGATGTGTTGGGACATTAATGTCTAGCTTAGTAAGGCGATACATCTTACAGTTGACGATAAAATTTTCTGAGTTGCTAGGCTACGTCATATTCCCATTCAGACTTCTTTCACGGCCGTCGTTTCGATGCTCCTTCTGGGACCTTCTTCAGGATTCCACTCGTTGCCCTGGATGGTTGAACTTCAGAAGTGTCTTACCATCAATTACAACACCCACGACAGCCTGCAGATGCCTGCAAGAATGCTATAGCTTTTTTATACCTCCTCAATTACTTTTTTCTGTTTTGTATTACATTGTGAAAGTCGAGCTCATAGCTGACACCCCGAGTTTCGATATATTACTGTCAATTTACCTGAGAGGTACTTATATAAACGATATGGATCTTTAGCAGCTACGAAACTACATGCAAAATGTGTAAGCCTACTGTAACAGTAGTGGAAGTGTTTACTTGTGCTCAATTTCTTATATCAGTTTTTCATTATTTAACTTTTTCTTTTTATTCCCCTAATTCAACCGAGAGCTTCACTGTCATTTGTTTATGTATTTCATCAGAGTGAGTTATTTCTATCAAAATCAAGAATTACGTTTCATTGAAGCATTATTTTCCTTGCTTTTCTAAGAGAAGGACGGAAGCATAGTTCCTTTTGTAAAACTATACCATAAACCGATATAGATTTTCTTAAACATATTGTTGCACTCTAAACTATCATACGCTGTAAGTCTGGAGACAGGAACCATCTGCAACTCAATGAATTTCACTATAAAAATGATCCTCATTAAATTTAGGAACAATAGTACTCAAACAATACATCCAGACGCTTTAAGATTTCAGATGATTAGGAGAGTGAATAATCCAACTTCAGAAAGCACTACCTCTGCTATTCCTTGAAACACTCACAGGTTCTGAATTTCATTGTTCTTTTTCACACACTAGTAGAAGAACGTTCTTTACAGGCTACGTTGAAGTAATGTAGATCAACCTACTCAAGTAGAGTAACCGCAGCACACCAACTAATGATGCAGAGACATGAGCTAGACTCTGACGGAATCCGGTGCACTAACAACCATAAACTGGTACAACAGACAACGTGAGAGTGTCTTTTAGGCGGTCTCACATGTTCCTTGAGGCGAATTCTGGGAGGGACCACAAATACTGCCTCTGAGAAGAGGACTCACAAATAGTCAATACACCCACGATTCAGAAACAGATGGGGCACACAACGTCTCTTCGTCAAAGATCCTAAAACCGTGGTATCACGTGTTCATATCACCTCATGGTGTACCAAGTTTGGTAACTGAATGGAAAGTTTCTGCCTGACACCTATAGCGGTTGCGCGGGACTGGGCGGACCCAATGGTGCACGCCCACTGAGGGACGTCTCCAGTGGCTCTGTACTACGAGCGCCCTCTGCCGCTGCAATACGGGACGGCCGGCGGTGGCTGCTCAGACCACTTGCGCTTGGAGCCATTACACTACGACAGCTTTGTTTGTACTTCGTCCTTGTTGACACAGGGGTAGCTGGAATTTATTTCTTGTTGCGATATTTCTAATTCGTCTTCGCTCGCCTGGAAAAAATAGAACTTAATTATACCTTATATTTTCTGTGTTAACGGGTTAGCTAATCATTTGTGCTCCTGTCCAGCTTTCCTACTATTGTAACTGCCGCCCCGCCCTGTAGCTCACATCTCCTTACCATTGTGTACGAAGTCATACGTAGTAATAACCTGCCTTTGATTACCTTGACCACTGAGGTGTTAGGGATTTAAATAATAAATTTTTCATTTGTGTGACCATATTGTCCGTAGTTGACTTACAATTCCTGAGGGTATTTTCGTTGTGTCGTTACAGCTACAAGAAAATGCGTGTTTTTCTTACCAGATGCGTTCCAGTTTATTGAGGTAAAGCATTAACAGCTTGATTTGCTTTCAAGGTCGAAAATAGTTCGTTAACTGTATGTTGGTTTTTACTTACGGTTATTTCTGCTTGGTTTCTCGTCTTCATCCGGAAATGCCGTCTGCAAGCAAGCCTTTGGTGTCTTTCTTCATTAGGCACTGGTACTTTCAGTTTAATTTTTCGTTGCTCTGCAGAACTGCGCATGTCCTTCGTTTTACGGAGCACGCGTTTTCACACACGACTGTTTATTGTTTGTTTTAATACTTCTAAGTGTGTATTGCATTTGGTAGTGTTGCCAACGTAACTTTGCCACTAGTTTGTCTTTAACCAATACGTTTTTTAGTTAATTGTATGGGTGTTATTTTATTTAATTATGTTGCTGTGTATTAATATACTGTGTAAGAGTGAGTGATGGAGAGATGGAGGAAAAGGAGAGAAGCAAGATGTGAAATGAAATTGCGTCGGGGGAGGGGGGGAGGGGGGAGGGGGGGAGGGGGGGAGGGGGGGAGGGGTTGGGTGGGTGAAAGAGAAGAATGGGAAAGGCTTCTTTCATTTTCTTGTATTTTTTCACTTATTTTATATAGTGTCTAGTTTCCAATATTTATTTGGTCATTGTTTATTTTGCGTTAATGGTCTGTGTACGACGTTATATAAAATAATTGAAAAAATTACATGAATAAGAAGAGAACCTTTTCCATCCTTCATCTTCCCCCACCAAATCCCCCACTCCCTCCCGGCCCAATTTCATTTCACTTCTCGCTTCTCACCTTTCCTTCAACTCAAACTCCATGACAGTACTATACACTTATATCCACTCATCACTGCTTCTCCACTGCCCACTCAAAAAAAAAACTACTCCATCACTATTCCTTCATTACTGTTATACAGTATATTAATACAAGGCAATATAACTAAATTGAATAATACACATACAGTTAATTAAACAAAAGTATAGGTCAAAGTAAACTAGTGGCAATGTTATGTTGACAACACTACAAAACGCAATATACACTTAGAATTAAAAAATAAACAGCAAGCAGTGGTGTGCAAAAAAGTGTGCTGTGTAAAACGTAAGAAATGCATAGTTTTGTATAGCAACGGGAAAATGGACTAAAAGTACCAGTGTTTAACGAAGAAAGGCTCCAAAGCTGTGCTAGCAGACGGCATTTCCCTATGTAGACGGGAAACCAAGCATAAATCACCGTAAGTAAAAACAACATAATGCTAACGAACTGTTTTCCGATCTTAAAAACAAATCAAATTGTAAATATATTTAACTAATGCTTTACCTCAATAAACAGGAACGCGTCTGGTGAAAAAGAAAAAAAAAACACTCTCCTTTTTTTACTTCTAATGACAGACCGAAAATACCCCCAGGAATTAAATAATAAAGTTTAATAATGATATAAATTTGACTAATCCTGAAAAGAGGCATTTTCATTAGATGGTGTGGATGCTTGGCGAAAGAAGTATTATAACCTGTCACTGAATGATATGCTATTTCTGGTCGAATCCCGAGTTTACGTAACCGGCAAATGTATTTTAGCAAACATTTTGACAATACATTGTTTCTGCCTAGACTGTCCTATTTAGATTTTATTTAGCTTTCACTCGTATTTCTTGTTCCTTGAGGAAACAATGAGAAGTCACTTTCGTAATGGAGTTAAGTGTGGGGGGTTAAAATTTTCGAGGGGCACCTAAGCAGGAATAGTCATCAGGTTCAGATCGATGTAGGTCGCAGCAGTTACTCAGAGATGAAGAGATGTGCACAGGGCAGACGAGCGTGTAGAGAGGTATCGAACCGTTGTTCAGACAGAAGACTACAGCAAGAACAGCACTTACAGTCTATCTCTGACAGTAATATCGAATAACAGTATTTTCGTAGCTTCTGTCAAGTCACGGCTATGTTTCCTCTGTCCTCTGTCTATCGCGCTTGCATAAACCATAATAAATAAGTACCTGTGGGCTGTCTGGAGCAGTTTATGTAATAGTTTTCCTTTCCTAACCTGATTTGGTTCACACTAGATGGCATTAATCCGTCTCAGTGGCGAGAGCGCCAATGCATGCTTGTGGGTTGGAGCGCGGTCCGGGGGTAAGCCGGATCGAATCCTAGTGCTGGAAGCAATTTTCACTGCCAGTATTTGGTAGGCAAGGGGCGGAGAGGCGGTGGGGTAAATTTCTTGATCATCAGACTTTGCGTAAACACACTGTTTTAAATACCAAAATTCTCCGTACTACTACACGATGCGAAGACACGTGACATTGTTGGTGGAATCTGTCCGTGGGATAGGGACGACAGTCTTGGTGGTTCCCATGGTGCTATTCGAAAGGAATAGGCTATGAGCTGGCACCGGGCTTCACCCTTTCCCTTCACTCATCATCATATAACACAAACATTACACTACACACACAAACACACACACACACACACACACACACATGAAATATATACATGTAGTATTCTTAATAGTCTGTAATGGAGCATAAAATAAAGAAACAAAAGCAAACGAACTACACATCTTTGTCTTTCTTAATGCAGTGATTCCTTTGGTACCATATGAGCAAATTTGAAAATGAAACGTTAAATTTCATATCTCGTTATACTTCACATTCACCTCAGAATTAAAATGTTTATTGAATACATGACGAACTGACGCTGTAATAAAATGATAGATAAGGAAGAATATGAATAAAGACATCTCTAACGACGACCAGAATCCAACAGTTTAAATTTAGGCATTCTGCTTTACCCTATAATGACGGGTATGCGTGATGAGATACTTTTTTTTCTCGTTTAACGAACGAAAACTAAGTTTTTGCGCCGAAAGAAAAAAATATTCGACCTGTTCTTGAGTTTCATTGAGAATTTTTGTAATACACTGCTTGTTAAGCCAATAACCACACTGCTGTGCAAAACTCAAGAGTGAAAGAAAGTTTCACATCATGTGTCACAGCAAGTACTATAGCTCGATGAAACTTGGACAGTGCATAGAAAGAACTACTACAGTATAGTACAGAATGTTGCTGAAAGGAATACGCAATGAGATGAAGTGACATTTTTATTCAAAGGGACTAATGACATTGAAATCCCCACGATTTTTGATAGTTTCATTAACACTACAAAAGGCGGAATATTGTTATTAAAACAGTTTGTTACCAATACCGACGACATTGCATGCTCTGCAACTTGCTCGACCGGCCGGTGTGGCCGAGCGGTTGTAGGCTCTTCAGTCTGAAACGTGCGACCGCTATGGTCTCAGGTTCGAATCCTGCCTCGGGCATGGATGTGTGTGATGTCCTTAGGTTAGTTAGGTTTAAGTAGTTCTAAGTTCTAGGGGACTGATGACCACAGATGTTAAGTCCCATAGTGCTCAGAGCCATTTGAACCATTTTTGGCAACTTGCTCCCATGCCGACGACAGGGCTGGTAAGGACTTCTGGTGCTAGTGTGTCCCATTCCTCCACCCTGGCAATTAGCAAACACTGTATCGTCGTTGGTACGAGTGAACCTGTTGCAGTACGTAATAAAATGGAGCACCTACAGCCGACTTTATCATGTTATTTACTATATGGGTATCATTTTCAGTGCTTACGGCCTGTATGCATAAACATTAATGATAGCATCATTAACTTGCCCACCATGCAATACAAAATAGATTAAAAACTGAATAAGAACTCTATAAGTGAATTTAGAGTAATCATTTGATAAAACCAACATATACATCCACTATCATCTAACTATGTACACCGTCAAGAATTTCCACTCTATACATAGTACAAATATACTATTTATTAATAACTTCATGAATTAAATATTCCACCATTTTTATTGGCCAGTTGAACTGTACATTAACTCCACAATCCTGATATAACCTACTAAACGACAAAAATAACGATAGAAAATAGTAAGTGTATGAAAGAAAGTCAGTTAATAGTTGATGGCTGGAGAGACAACATCGCTGTTACAGGTATTTGTGGCATTCATTTAATGATGATTATTTGAGCTGCGTCTTCTGGTATTCATCGTTTTTTTGTTGTTCTGCAAGTAGTATGCGAAAACCAGTTATAGATGTTGGCCACTGATGCATCGTGTATACAGATCGTGTTAAGCCCTTCAGCGTCAGCTACGATGGGCTCCTCAGTGTTCTCAAAGATTTTGTACACATTTTGCATATGGGTCAGAGGGATTTCCTGTGTTGACGTATGCTTCCTTGATAAAGCGTCTTAATTGGGGTTTCTGCCTTGGCCTCATATTAGAGATACGTCATTTGTAATTGTAGGTTGTTGGGTGTGTATTACAATCCATCTTGTGACTATGTGGTTATGGTAACCGTCTATTTTCTTTCTTTTTCTTCGCTTCTTCCGCTCTCTATCTGTTATAGTTCACGTTTCCACCTTTTGTCACTGTTATAGCGTCGACTATGTACGTGCCTCTTACCCACTCTCATTGCTAGTTGGTTATTTCATGATGCAATTGTTACAGACTTAGTTTGCGTTATCTGATCACCCTCGTTTTCAAACATGATGTCCGCCGCTCGTGGTCTCGCGGTGGCGTTCTCGCTTCCCGAGCACGGGGTTCCGGGTTCGATTCCCGGCGGGGTCAGGGATTTTCACCTGCCTCGAGATGACTGGGTGTTTGTGTTGTCCTCATCATTTCATCATCATCCAAGAAAGTGGCGAAATTGGACTGAGCAAAGGTTGGGAAATTGTACGGGCGCTGATAACCACGCAGTTGAGCGCCCCACAAACCAAACATCATCATCATCTCATCATCATCAAACATGATAAATAGTCTGTTGCGTACTTTAGAGGATTTCTTGGGTTATGACCTATGCTGATACGTATGCTGCTGTCATTGGCCTCTAGTTAGCTGCTTAGTGGTAGAACTATGTGTGTTACCCCTCGAATTATAACTAAATATCTTTGAATGTCTCCAACCACTTAAGTCATATGTGACACATTTAGTGGTTATGCATCCGTCTTCAATTTTATATGGATTTGCATTTACCCTCACTTGGGTTCAGCTGGAGATGACTTGTGGCATTGTTAGTGTTTTTGTTGTAACAGTGCATGTATTGTCAACTCATAGATTGCTCTCATGTGTTCATAGCCTCACATTAAACAGGCATATAGATTTACTTATGATTTAATTACTGACATGTTGTTTGACCATCTCAGTGGTCAATTCATGAAGTGGTTTGTCTTAGACGATATGTATGGTCAGTATTTTTCTTTTGAAATTTGTTATTGCATGGATGTAATGGCTTTTGGTTTTAATGTGGTTGAATGACCAAGGTATGTGCTGGTTACAAGACATTAATTCATAAGTAAATGTAATTTTAAATTTCATTTTATTTTTTGCATTCACTTGTGTTTGATACATATGAGTACTTTTTGAGTAGTTTGCCAGTCAGGAAGCTTTTCTGATACTTCATGAATAGATAGTGTTGAGTTATCTTTTATGGTGCACTGTATGTTTGTGGACTAGTTAGATAGTTTCCCTTGTTTTATAGTTTTGTACTGTGTGTGATATATGGATGCATTCGCCAATGAATGTTGTTCACCAGGAATGGTTTCTTGTGGGAGTTTTTCATACATTCTGCTTATGTTATGATTGTCGGTGACGTCCTATATTTGGTCCTCTGACACATCTTCGACATTCATTTTAAGTATACAAGTAAGCACCTCACCAGTTCACATCACAAGATTTTATGCTTTGGCATAACACATAGATGTATTTGTGTTGTAATTTTGACAGCTTACCGTACCGACTTTTAGATTTTGTTGTGGTAGTCTTTCAGCAGGGGCTACTCTCTGACAGATGTGTAGATGTTGTTCATCCCAAACATTATCTTGAGTTCTATATATTCAGTGTATGGTATGACATAGGTGATTCTCTGCATTTGCTCTCTTGATACGTTCTTCGACATAAATTTTATACATATGACATAAATATGTCTATATTCGGTGTCAGCTTAGCGTTTTATAACTTTGATGTGCTGCTGTTCTTGTACAAGGACTACTTGCGTGTAGGTGCATGCTCCTTTGCTTTAGTTATTTCTTAGTTTGTAGTTTCTTTCATAAATTTATCATTTTCTACCGTTATTTTTGTCGTTTAGTAGGTTATTTCAGGTTTGTGGAGTTAATGTATCGTCCAGTGGCCAACAAATATTATGGAATATGTAATTAATGAAATTATTAATAAACTATATTTGTACAATGCATAGAGTGGAAATTCCTTATGGTATACTTGGGCATATGACAATGGAGATATCTATTGTTTTTATCTAATGATTAGTTTCACGTGTAGAGTCTTGTCCTTGTTCCTTATTCTGTTTTTAATCCGTTTTGTATTGCATGGTTGGAAATTTGATGATGCCATCGTTACTGTTATGCATACAGGCCTGAAGATGGTGCACTGAAGCACCGAAACTGGTAGCCGTATAAAAAATGACATCATAAGGACGGTTATAGAAGTTCCATTTTATTACATAAGTGAATGGCCGAAGCCCCACAGATCTCTAATCACCAAGATCGACATATGTAAACCTATTGCTATACATCTCCCCAACGCATCCTACACGTTCTTGGTAGGATTTCAGTCGGGGCAATGGGCAGGCCACTCTATTCACCGAATATCCTGTCGTTCCAAGAGTTCCTCCATTTGCGCTGTTCGACGCGACCGCGCATTGTCATCTATAAAAATGAAGTCAGTACTGAATACACCACTGGAAATATGAACTTGGGGAAGGAGTGGAATGTGTCTAAAATGTTGGATGGTGAGTGTACCGTATTCTAAGCCTGTGAGGTCAGTGAGCCCGTGCAGCTCTAGGCGTCTCCATGCCTGGATAACCAAAATGACCATGTTCGACAATGTGCATGTGTGAATTACGTGTTGCCACCTCTCGCCGTGTGAAGATGTGTCCAGAATCACTACTCAGGCGGAATGTGGTCCCATCCGAGAAGAGCAAGCGGCCACACTCCTCGTTCTTCCAATCGTTGTAGGCTTGGCACCATCGCTAACGGTGTCGGTGACGTGCAGATGTCAACACAACACAAGGTGCTGGTCGTTGGACGAAGATACCAACCCTGTGCAGTCGCCGTGCCACTGTAGAACGTTAGATCACGTGTCTTGAAGACCTTTTAAATGAGGCTGCAAATTCACTCGCGGTTTGACGGTGGCCTTATTGCCTGTTGCAGAATGTAGCGTTCTCTGCTGCTGTAGTGATCGATCACTTCTTCTCCGTCGGGCAGTACTGCCTATGGTTCAGAACGCTGCCTGTACACGTGAAACAATATTGAGATAAATACCAAACTGTTGCGATACTCTCGTCACTGCATCTTCATTCCTGTTTTCCGATGATTCTACCTCATGTAATATCATCCAGACGTCTCCAGAACATGTTGTATGGATGAACGCTACGGCAGTGCACCGTAGCTTCTGGCTGATTGACACAGACTTTCTTGTTCCTTCAACTGCATCACGTTGTGTTACGGGGCTACCTCCGTTTAGCGCTATAGTCACGCCGACTTCCCGCCAAGTGACGCATAACTTTCTGCACTGCACTGGGGGACTTCCGGCAACATGTTCCCACACTCCCATTCACTTACAGAGGGTTTTTAAAATGTTATGTTACTCTAACTATCTCATCCTTAAGCTTTGCGGATAACTGTAAAATGCCCAGAGATGTTTCAAGATGCTACTCCCGAGGGGTGTAAAAATGAATGTTGTTGTTGTTGTGGTCTTCAGTCCTGAGACTGGTTTGATGCAGCTCTCCATGCTACTCTATCCTGTGCAAGCTTCTTCATCTCCCAGTACCTACTGCAACCTACATCCTTCTGAATCTGCTTAGTGTATTCATCTCTTGGTCTCCCTCTACGATTTTTACCCTCCACGCTGCCCTCCAATGCTAAATTTGTGATCCCTTGATGCCTCAAAACATGTCCTACCAACCAATCCCTTCTTCTAGTCAAGTTGTGCCACAAACTTCTCCCCAATCCTATTCAATACCTCCTCATTAGTTACGTGATCTACCCACCTTATCTTCAGCATTCTTCTGTAGCATCACATTTCGAAAGCTTCTATTCCCTTCTTGTCCAAACTAGTTATCGTCCATGTTTCACTTCCATACATGGCTACACTCCATACAAATACTTTCAGAAACGACTTCCTGACACTTAAATCTATACTCGACGTTAACAAATTTCTCTTCTTCAGAAACGCTTTCCTTGCCATTGCCAGTCTACATTTTATATCCTCTCTGCTTCGACCATCATCAGTTATTTTACTCCCTAAACAGCAAAACTCCTTTACTACTTTAAGTGTCTCATTTCCTAATTTAATTCCCTCAGCATCACCCGATTTAATTTGACTTCATTCCATTATCCTCGTTTTGCTTTTGTTGATGTTCATCTTATGTCCTCCTTTCAAGACACTGTCCAATCCGTTCAACTGCTCTTCCAAGTCCTTTGCTGTCTCTGACAGAATTACAATGTCATCGGCGAATCTCAAAGTTTTTATTTCTTCTCCATGGATTATAATACCTACTCCGAATTTTTCTTTTGATTCGTTTACTGCTTGCTCAATATACAGATTGAATAACATCGGGGAGAGGCTACAACCCTGTCTCACTCCCTTCCCAACCACTGATTCCCTTTCATGTCCCTCGACTCTTATAACTGCCATCTGGTTTCTGTACAAATTGTAAATAGCCTTTCAGTCCCTACCACCTTCAGAATTTGAGAGAGAGTATTCCAGGGAACATTGTCAAAAGCTTTCTCTAAGTCTACAAATGCTAGAAACGTAGGTTTGACTTTCATTAATCTATTTTCTAAGATAAGTCTTAGGGTCAGTATTGCCTCACGTGTTCCAACATTTCTACGGAATCCAAACTGATCTTCCCCGAGGTCCGCTTCTACCAGTTTTTCCATTCGTCTGTAAGGAATTCGCGTTAGTATTTTGCAGCTGTGACTTATTAAACTGATTGTTCGGTAATTTTCACATCTGTCAACACTTGCTTTCTTTGGAATTGGAATTATTATATTCTTCTTGAAGTCTGTGGGTATTTCGCCAGTCTCATACATCTTGCTCACCAGATGGTAGAGTTTTGTCATGACTGGCTCTCCCAAGGCCATCAGTAGTTGTAATGGAATGTTGTCTACTCCCGGGGCCTTGTTTCGACTCAAGGTCTTTCAGTGCTCTGTCAAACTCTTCACGCAGTATCTTATCTCCCATTTCATCTTCATCTGCATCCTCTTCCCTTTCCATAATATTGTCCTCAAGTACATCGCCCTTGTATAAACCCTCTATATACTCCTTCCACCTTTCTGCCTTCCCTTCTTTGCTTAGAACTGGGTTGCCATCTGAGCTCTTGATATTCATACTAGTGGCTCTCTTCTCTCCAAAGGTCTCTTTAATTTTCCTGTAGGTAGTATCTATCTTACCCCTAGTGAGACAAGCCTCTACATCCTTACATTTGTCCTCTAGCCATCCCTACTTAGCCATTTTGCACTTCCTGTCAATCTCATTTTTGAGACGTTTGTATTCCTTTTTGCCTGCTTCATTTACTGCATTTTTATATTTTCTCCTTTCATCAATTAAATTCAATATTTCTTCTGTTACCCAAGGATTTCTATTAGCCCTCGTCTTTTTACCTACTTGATCGTCTGCTGCCTTCACTACTTCATCCCTCAGAGCTACCCATTCTTCTTCTACTGTATTTCTTTCCCCCATTCCTGTCAATTGTTCCCTTATGCTCTCCCTGAAACTCTGTACAACCTCTGGTTCTTTCAGTTTATCCAGGTCCCATCTCCTTAAATTCCCACCTTTTTGCAAATTCTTCATTTTCAATCTGCAGTTCATAACCAATAGATTGTGGTCAGAGTCCACATCTGCCCCTGGAAATGTCTTACAATTTAAAACCTGGTTCCTAAATCTCTGTCTTACCATTATATAATCTATCTGATACCTTTTAGTATCTCCAGGATTCTTCCAGGTATACAACCTTCTTTTATGATTCTTGAACCAAGTGTTAGCTATGATTAAGTCATGCTCTGCGCAGAATTCTACAAAGCGGCTTCCTCTTTCATTTTTTCCCCCCCCAATCCATATTCACCTACTATGTATCCTTCTCTCCCTTTTCCTACCGACGAATTCCAGTCACCCATGACTATTAAATTTTCGTCTCCCTTCACTACCTGAATTATTTCTTTTATCTCGTCATACATTTCATCAATTTCTTCATCATCTGCAGAGCTAGTTGGCATATAAACTTGTACTACTGTAGTAGGCATGGGCTTTGTGTCTATCTTGGCCACAATAATGCGATCACTATGCTGTTTGTAGTAGCTTACCCGCACTCCTATTTTTTTATTCAATATTAAACCTACTCCTGCATTACCCCTATTTGATTTTGTACTTACAACCCTGTATTCACCTGACCAAAAGTCTTGTTCCTCCTGCCACCGAACTTCACTAATTCCCACTATATCTAACTTTAATCTATCCATTTCCCTTTTTAAATTTTCTAACCTACCTGCCCGATTAAGGGATCTGACATTCCACGCTCCGATCCGTAGAACGCCAGTTTTCTTTCTCCTGATAACGACGTCCTCTTGAGTAGTCCCCGCCCGGAGATCCGAATGGGGGACTATTTTAGCTCCGGAATATTTTACCCAAGAGGACGCCATCATCATTTAATCATACAGTAAAGCTGCATGTCCACGGGAAAAATTACGGCTGTAGTTTCCCCTTGCTTTCAGCCGTTCGCAGTACCAGCACAGCAAGGCCGTTTTGGTTAATGTTACAAGGCCAGATCAGTCAATCATCCAGACTGTTGCCCCTGCAACTACTGAAAAGGCTGCTGCCCCTCTTCAGGAACCACATGTTTGTCTGGCCTCTCAACAGATACCCCTCCGTTGTGGTTGCACCTACGGTACGGCCATCTGTATCGCTGAGGCACGCAAGCCTCCCCACCAACGGCAAGGTCCATGGTTCATGGAGGGGAAAATGAATGTGGTCAACGAAAAATACTGAACCCGAAAATCAAGATTTGACCCTATCTGACTATCCCCTGAAGCAGATCTTAGGATCTCTTAATTGTGATATTATTTCCTCCTTCTTGCTCTTTAACATATAAATTACAACATAAAGATATATGAATGGTTAAGGGAAATAGTAACTACAAAATGATATATGTAGCTTCTTCTTATATATTTATTGTAGATTAAAACCCATTTATATATTACAAACGTTCATATATCAATGTCCAATGTTCATAAAGAGATATAAATGAATTTCCTAACTAATATTACTGATCAATGGCCCAAATCTGCTCCTTTATATGGCTACGCAATCTAATATAAATAACCCTAGATGACTGATATCATCTATGTACCAGACACTAGAAGACACTACTTTCGATGATGATATACAGCGGTGTGCAACCTCAGTGAAAATAAAACCTACGTGAGCACAGCTGTTTAGCCTAATAGGTCGAAGCAGTTAGCAATGTCACCGTATGTACTGCATCTGGTGTGTCGGAGTGATGGTCCTCGTACACGTCTACGACGATGGACGAACTCCAGCCACAAAATAAAAAACCCTAGGACGGTAGAAGGCGGTCCTCTGACTAGTATAATATAATATTGTCTTCTCCTCCCTGTGTTCTACAGACGAGATACGCGAATTTCCAGCCACAGGGGCGGAGTTTTGATTATGTCTCAATGTGAGTATAGGCAGAAGAAGTGCTCTCAATCACTGAACGCTGCATACACAACGACGACTTCCAACCCGGAGGCGAAGTTCAGAATCGTATAAGTTCGCAACAGTACAGTGCCTAACCGTTCTAACTATAAGATCTCCTGAGAGCAAAGACAGCAAGTCCGTCTGTACCAAAAAAAGCTGATACTGAGCGACCGTCAAATACGGGCACTCAAAACGGAGGGCCCCTTTCTCTCCACCACTGGCTTCCCAGCAAAGTTCGGTTCCCCTCCCCCATAACTGCAGAAGGCGAATCATGTTCTCGAAACCACGGAATATTCTCCTTCTCTACAGATTCTTCCGAACGCTGACCAACCATATTTTAGTCTTTTGTCGTCCAGCGCGAAAAGTTTGCGAGGAAATACCTATCCGTGTTAATTAAGAATTCATACAATGGTACACTTCTCAGAGTAAAAATCCTCGGAAATAACCCAGCCGAATCCTGCCTCGAGCATGGATGTGTGTGATGTCCTTAGGTTAGTTAGGTTTAAGTAGTTCTAAGTTCTAGGGGACTGATGACCACAGCAGTTGAGTCCGATAGTGCTCAGAGCCATTTGAACCAATAACCCAGCCTGCGTGGTTTCCGAGGTAACGCTTCCTTGCTCCTCTCTGCTGTGTCAAAGATTTTCAGAGTTTCCGAAGTATTATCCTTCCAGCCTCTCTACAAAACCGGGCGGCCCCTGCTGTATTATGCCTCAGCACTCAGGCGCCCCGACCGTCCTTTTTTCAAGCAGCATAAACACACCTGTGCGAGCTTCTCCACCCAGGGCCTGCGTTACGCATGCCATTTCATTTCCACTCGCTTTCTAACCTCTGCTTGTATAGGCAATCATTCACTACGCCATTTTGAGAATAAAGACAATCCATCACCTTTCATGCAACAAGCATTAGCAACTATTTACAAGGTGTACGTGACAATGTCAGTTGTCTTCAAATATTCATATATACGATGTGCAACCTATCAAATGATACCTAATTCCGGTTGTAAATTATGGGAAAATATATAGATGAGTGCTTGTAAGGTGCAAAATTATAGCCACCTTACAATATCAGGTGGTCAATTACCCTGACGAAAAGTGTCGTCCTAAACACGAAAGCCACTGGATAATTTTAGAGGTATAACGTGTCGCACGGCTTTCAGAACCGTTCTGCTGCCACCATTGCATTCCTAGGCGAATGATATGAAGTGAATGGTAATTCACAGAGTACGCGAAGGCATTACACAGAGTACGTGAAGGAACTTGCCCCCCTTCTTGCAGCGGTGTACCATAGGTCTCTAGAACAGCGTAGCGTTGCAAAAGATTGGTAAAGGGCGCAGGTCATCCCCGTTTTCAAGAAGGGACGTCGAACAGATGTGCAGAACTATAGACCTATATCTCTAACGTCTATCAGTTGTAGAATTTTGGAACAAGTATTATGTTCGAGTATAATGACTTTTCTGGAGACTAGAAATCTACTCTGTAGGAATCAGCATGGGTTTCGAAAAAGACGATCGTGTGAAACCCAGCTCGCGCTAATCGTCCACGAGACTCAGAGGGCCATAGACACGGGTTCCCAGGTAGGTGCCGTGTTTCTTGACTTCCGCAAGGCGTTCGATACAGTTCCCCACAGTCGTTTAATGAACAAAGTAAGAGCATATGGACTATCAGACCAATTGTGTGATTGGATTGAAGAGTTCCTAGATAGCAGAACGCAGCATGTCATTCTCAATGAAGAGAAGTCTTCCGAAGTAAGAGTGGTTTCAGGTGTGCCGCAGGGGACTGTCGTAGGACCGTTTCTATTCACAATATACATCAATGACCTTGTGGATGACATCGGAAGTTCACTGAGGCTTTTTGCGGATGATGCTGTGGTATATCGAGAGGTTGAAACAATGGAAAATTGTACTGAAATGCAGGAGGATCTGCAGCGAATTGACGCATAGTGCAGGGAATGGCAATTGAATCTCAATGTAGACAAGTGTAATATGCTGCGAATACATACAGAGAAAGATCCCTTATCATTTAGCTACAATATAGCAGGTCAGCAACTGGAAGCAGTTAATTCCATAAATTATCTGGGAGTAGGCATTAGGAGTGATTTACAATGGAATGAGCATATAAAGTTGATCGTCGGTAAGGCAGATGCCAGACTGAGATTCATTGGAAGAATCCTAAGGAAATGCAATCCAAAAACAATGGAAGTAGATTACAGTACGCTTGTTAGCCAACTGCTTGAATACTGCTCAGCAGTGTGGGATCCGTACTTGATGGGGTTGATTGAGGAGATAGAGAAGATGCAACGGAGAGCAGCGCGCTTCGCTACAGGATTATTTAGTAACTGCGAAAGCGTTACGGAGATGATAGATATGGTTCAAATGGCTCTGAGCACTATGGGACTCAACTGCTGTGGTCATCAGTCCCCTAGAACTTAGAACTACTTAAACCTAACTAACCTAAGGACATCACACACATCCATGCCCGAGGCAGGATTCGAACCTGCGACCGTAGCAGTCGCACGGTTCCGGACTGCGCGCCTAGAACCGCGAGACCACCGCGGCCGGCGATGATAGATAAACTCCAGTTGAAGACTCTGCAGGAGAGACGCTCAGTAGCTCGGTACGGGCTTTTGTTGAAGTTTCGAGAACATACCTTCACCGAGGAGTGAAGCAGTATATTGCTCCCTCCTACGTATATCTCGCGAAGAGACCATGAGGATAAAATCAGAGAGATTAGAGCCCACATAGAGGCATACCGACAATCCTTCTTTCCACGAACAATACGAGACTGGAATAGAAGGGAGAACCGATAGAGGTACTCAAGGTACCCTCCGCCACACACTGTCAGGTGGCTTGCGGAGTATGGATGTAGATGTAGATGCAGATGGTCTCCGTTGGAGGGATGGAGAAGGAAGGGACAAATAACTCAACGAAATATGCACTTTCACCCTTGAAAAGAGAGCTTGTATTAATCGAGAGTTCTTCATCATGGCACAGCTGGAAAAGATTGCAGGTCACTCCAGTTTAGAAGGTGAATAGAAGAGAGAATGCATAGAACTGTAAGATTCTCATAAAAACTAAGGTGGGAAACTCCTCATATTTTTAGGCCACAGTTATTGAAATGCGTTCATACATCTTTGGGAGAACGGTGTTATCTGTGACTACCTTTGTGTGATGGGAAAGATATCTATGAAATGAAACACAATTCCGTCATTGCTAATTTTACACCCTGAGTAAAGCGTTGTGGTTATCTATTAGATCCATCACCTATAATTAATGCTTTCCTTTATAATCCTGTCATTGGCTGTCCCTCCTCTCTATCTCCCCCTCCCCCCTTCATCTACTTCCTCCAAACATAAGGCTACATTTCACTTACATCTTTTCCACCACTTACCTGATACATTCTCCACCCATTTCATCTCTCACTCCACGTCATTCCCCCTCCCTCCCCCCCCCCCACACACACCTCCAATCTTCCCAATTAATAGCTCTACTTTTATCTCATTAACAACTTTCCCACCACCATTCTAGCACTATTCCCACACGCTTTATTCCTGATTCCATTCCACTTCCCTTCCAACAGATCCCACTCCATTTTTGTAAATACGAAATTAATTGTATAATTTATGTATTTAATACCTTATATTTTATATTATAACTTTTCTACAACCTGTTGCTTACATCACATAATATATTAATGGCAAACTTTTGTAACTTTGTGTACCATGTTTATGTATGACACAAAGACCCACTTTATAATAAAATTCCACAGGTGGTTGTGTTCTGTCAAGTTTATAATGGTATTACACTTCACAAATGTGTGAGTGTTTCTGATTTAGAGCAGTATATGTTGTAGTGTACGCTTTTTGGAATGATATCATATCTTCGTGCTAAGAGCATATTGTTTACACCTTGTATTCACAGATAATACTGGTTTCCCAAAGATGTAGACCTATACGAAACTGACATTGTTCCTCCAAAGATGAGTTTCAGCTTTATCATGGAGGTTAAAAAGTAGGGAGCTGTCATTATATCAGAAACTTGAAGCCGACGTCCGCCATCTTACTTAGCCCAAAACATTAGGTACAGCGCATTTATATCTCCATGGTTCACTGCAGTGATACTTCCCCATGAGGCGAAGCTGACATGCACATGCTCATTTTTGACTGTTTGGGGGTATTTATCGACTCTTGTGGTCGTATCCTTAATAGCATCTGCTGCTTTGATTGTGTGGAGACGTAGCTGTTTCATCAGAACTGCCAGCTTGCATCGTTTATAGGTATAATAATCGATCCGATAGTAAACTAAAATTTAAAGGGCTGACATTTCATTCATAAATAGAACCATTCAAGCGTGTTTTTTTTTTTTTGTACACTCGAATTAAGGTTGCGCTGTTTACTTTTATTCTTTCATTTGCTTTTGATTGCCTTCGAAATCGCAAACGCTCCGACATCCAAGCAGTGTCGTCTCCACTGGTAGGTCATCTCATGCCCAAAATTCCTCCCGTTAATAATTATTCATTGTTCACATTTCTTCCCTCTTCAAAAAAAAAAGATTCAGGCTAGAACAGTCGGATACAGAGGTCATGTGTGCGCCAGTTTTGTATGATTGTATGAATGGGTGTGTGTGGTTTGCTTCCTTTCTGAAGAACGCTTTGGTCGCTAGGCACATGCGTCTTGGAAGGATCTGCGGTTCTTGGTGACAGTTAACTATGCACAATTCACCGAATCTAATTTTAAACGAGACGACAGAGGCTGGAATGACCAAGTTATTCTTCAGTGGTATGCTTCTCTTACATTCCACTACAAGATCCATTGGTTGATGCATGGCATGCCACGTAACAGCTACCTTTCTAGCTCTGACAGCAGGAATTATCACTTCGTCCAGCACACATAGTCTCCACCCACTCGGATGCGCATCTTCCTGTCCACAGTATCTCATCTCGTCTAGCATAATCTTCGAGCGACCACAATCTATAATTGCCTGAAAAGGTTTCAAAAAGGCCCATCCGAGAATGACGTCATGACTACAATCTTGTGAGACGATAAATTCTAAGGGATGTGTACGGCCACTTATAACCACACGAATGATACATCTTCCTGTACATATTTCCCATTAGCTACTTTCAGCAGAGATGTTTTGCTGTCGACGAACACGGTTTTCTGCAACTGGCGGCGGCACTTCTCCGATATGCCTGAATATGATGCTCCAGAGTCCACAAGAGATTGGGATAGTCGGCCATCCATGAGGATATCGACGTAGTTTCCTATAATTTTTGTAGTGGTCGATGACGGAGGATTTTTCTCTTCGGCGGCCTCAATTCCAAGGAAGGTCACACCCTATAGTTTTCCAGGTTGCGGTGTCTAGGTGATCGGCTGGAGCTTCTTAACGCCGATGGAGACCTTGATCGGCGTTTTGGGGAGCATCCTCTCCAGGGACCGATGACCGTAGTAGTCTGGCACCTTTAATCCCCCAAACCAACCAACCAACCATCCTCTCCAGCGGCTAGCTTGCGGTGATGGTGACCTACGTCGTTCTGCACCCACATTGAAACGTGGGACTTACGGAAAGCAGGAAAAGGGGTGCACGGGGCCTAATCAGTTACCGTTGGTTGCATAGTAAACACATACACTTTATTTAAGATAATTTTTTAAAAACAATCATTAAAAAATTGACTGTAACACAAGCTACACTGACGGCTTAAGGCATTATTAAGAAAGAATTCAAAATTATTTGTTGGCTGAAAGCCACAAGCAATACTTCAGAACAATTAGCGGCTGAAGGCCTGAATCACAAGTGAGGAAGACAACTACACGGTGAAAATACCAGAGTAATTTTTAAAACAATCATTTAAAGCCGGCTGGTATGTCCGAGCGATTCTAGACGCTTCAGTCTGGAAACGCGCGACCGCTATGTTAGCAGGTTCGAATCCTGCCTCGGGCATGGATGTGTGATGTCCTTAGGTTAGTTCTGTTTCAGTAGTTCTAAGTTCTAGGGGACTGATGACCTCAGATGTTAAGTCCAATAGTCCTCAGAGCCATTTGATCCATTTAAAAAAATTGACTGTAACAGAAGCTACACTACCGGCTGAAGGCCTTTTTAAGAAAGAATTCAAATTATTTGTCGGCTGAAGGCCACGAGAAATAGGAGTAATTTAAACAAAACATTATTTTTAAATAATTGACACAATCAGACCAGATAAAGAAGGGAGTGGTCCACAGACAGTGCTCCAAGGATCGACCTGAGAAAGACCCTACAGCTGTGTAAGCGGTGAGACAGACAGCCAAGAGTTATACTCACCTAACAGGATGGAAACTCAGAGAGTTTAAACGCCGATCAATGCTCTTACCAAATCCACCTGACGTGTGATAACCAATACAACAACAGAATAATTCAACCGAGGACGAAGTGACAGACAGCACTGCGACTTCAGAATCCGGTGTTTAAAACATCGAAAGGCAGAAGGAACCACTACAACCAAGGTAGAAAAAAGAAACATCAATCCATACCACAGTCAAGGAGGCTGTCGAACTGCACGTCATGCCGGACAGCATTGGCAAGACGAGGAAACGTACACTGCCGCAAAAATACGCTAACCTCCAGGGCAGGTAACTGGGGCGTTAGCGGCCACTAGACAGTAAAATACCGCTGGTTGCACTTCACCAATAATAACACAAAATTCAAAAAATAATAACAGGCAGTAGTGGACGGCTAATAGATTCCGCCAACTCAACACGCTCCACTTCTTGCTGTTTGTCTCACTGCGACCCTGTGAGCAGCAATGCACGAACAAACGGCGTGATCACCAAATAGTGGAGGTTTCACTGCTGGATTAATGTTCACTCAACTCAACGTCCTGGGTCTGGCGGACAAAGAGGTTGTGGTCCTGGCAATTACAGCCCCTAGATCTGGCAATGCCTGCATGCTGCCAGCGGTCCTGGCATGTCCTTGCACTGTCAGATCTCTCTGCTGCTCCGTCTCACCTAACTACCAACACACACGACCTGGAAAGCACTTGACGTCCTTCTGTAGAGAAGCAGCCTGTTCACGCCACATAGGATTCATATGCTTTCCACTGTGCGCCAGCATAGTCCGCTGTAACTAGCTATGACGTCACGAATGTTGTGCAATACCTTAAAAATAAAATAAATAATCTGAAAAGTTAATAGCATGTGAGGAGTGATGCTAAAATAATGATGTGCTAAGTTTCAGTTTAGCAACTTTAACAGTTTTAGAAATTTGGACGTTTTATGTAAAAATCATTGGCGCAACAGGAAGGAGCTAGAAACTTCAAAATGTATATTCGGATTCCTTTTTCATTATAATTTAATGGAAACAGCATGCTGGGTCTCAGAAAGTAATATTTTGGTTGAAATTCATGGTTTTCTGTTTTTGTGTCCTAAAAGTTTGGAAGCAAGATAGAATAAGTTAGTGATTAGATAAAGCTAGGATGTTTAGATCTAGGTTGAATGGAGGTACGCTATAATAATAAAGAGGTAAGAAGTTTCCAAAAGGTAGCTAAAGAACTATAGCTGTAGCGTCTCTCCAAAGGGCAAGTTCAGAGCTCATCTATTGCGTGCAGTACAACTAAAATAATTCTCTCAACAAAAGTATTTAACCTAGCCACATTAGAATTTTATTATAGAGACTTACATGTGTGCTGATTGCCCAATTAAATCGAGAGCTTCATTGGTCTTCAGCGAATTAAGCAAATTAATTATTTAGTAACTTAAAGTGGTGTTTTGCTAGCCCACCAGCTAGTCAGTAAGGCAAATGTTGTCGGCTGCGCCTTCAGTGGTCCGCTCTGCGGCTATATAAATAAGAGCGTGCTAGCTAGAGTAAGGACCCAGTTCTCTTCTAGATTCGTATCAGCACGCACTCCGTGTCGGATCCGCGTTGTGCTTGTGCAGATGCCGTATTAAGTAACCCGATATGCACTTAACAATGAGTTTGCATTGGGGTAAAGTGTTAATTACGGAACGACTCCAGTGATTTAGTCTCAGTTTGAGTATGTCGTATTTTCACTTGTCACCGTTAGACAGACTTTCTACCATTACTAGCGTGGCGTTTGATGAGTATTAACATCAAATTTTGCCGAGCATTCACTTTGAACATTTACATCGATAACGATTATTGAAGAGTTTCGTTATCTAGGGATAATAGGATCTGCGCAATAGACTCTGAACAGCTCTGATAGTACAATAGCTGATATGGGTAATCATTTGTCTGGAATTTTACGCTTTATCGCTTCCAGAATATAGTGAAAATTGTTATAGTAAACTGCTTTTTCTATGAATCCCAGACATCATCCTAAATCCTCAGAGAAATGAACTTCAAAAACCAATAACTCTAATTCTCCATCACAGTGGGCACAGTGAACTCTAATTACAGGCATCACATTTTTCTAATCACTTTCTGGTTGCCAACATGGTAGTTAGATAGCCTGTGTTGAGAATGGCAATACAAACAATAGAAATAATATAAAATTTTCCACCCGCCGCCCCACACTTCCAAAGATAGTCAGGTACTAGATATCGATAAACGCTGCCGCTGCAACTCGAGGACAGACAACGCTAGCAAACGTAGTGGCGCCAGTAAACAGAAGCATAAAACGAGACGCCACTATCCCTATTACACGATGCCAACCTACCAACGGCACCAACGCGAGCCGCACATGGCTAACACCTTGTTCGTCTCCGTCGTCCCCGTGTTGGCGTCGGCTAAGATCGGTCTGCTGTCTTCTGGCGCGGGCGTCATCAAATATCCGTCGCCTTTCTCGACAGTAGCGCACCACATTTCCCGGTCGTCCGCAGTGGAAACGTACTGGTTGGTTATCCTGGATCCTCCAGACGTCATTCTTCCTTGGTGCCCAAACAGGTCCCCATGTGGCATTGTAGGAACGTAGCTTCGCCTGGGTCTCGACTTTTTCACCGTTTTGAAGGGAAATTAAGGACGAAGAGATTGGGTTCAGTGTTCCACTTCTTCCCTTATGACCTCTTGAAGCGTCTCGGTTTTTTGTTCGCCGTGCCAACCAAGTGCCCTCTGAATTTCCTCTCTCACTATCTGACGAAGAACACTTGTGAAATCAGTTGCTTACTCCGTCACAGACATCGATACGACTTATGGAAGCCGTTCAAACTTCTTGCGCGTAATTCTTTTTTGATGTATTGTCTCGATATACTGGCACCATTTTATAAAGCCGTCTGCTGCCCAAACCTCCTTCAGGAGTAGAGCTTGATACATGTCCTCCGCAAAACCCTTCATGAGATGTGCAACCTTGTCTTCCTCCTTCATTCTAGGATCCACTATTTCACACAGCTCCAAGACGTCTTGAATGTAGGATACTGACGTTTCCCCTGGACGGTGTGCTCTGCACTTTAGTTTATCTTCAGTCTCGCACTTCTGTCGTTGTGTGTTGCCGAAACACTCGCGCAGTTCCACCTATAATACTTTCCAGCTTGTCAACTTCTCCTCGTTGTTCTCATACCATAGCTTGGCAGTGCCCTCCAAGTAGAAAAATACGTTAGACAAACACACGGTGTCATACCATTTGTTAAATTTGGTTGTACGCTCATACACCTTCAGCCACTTGTTTAGATGTTGGCCATCGTCATCAGGGAACACGGAAGGATGTCTCATGGGGTGGCACACAGCTGATGTCATCGTAACGTCCTCTTCTTCTTCTGTCTCCGATAGGTTGGCATCTGTTGAATATGGCTCGAACTCGGGTTTCTCACAACCTAAATGGCGGTTCTGTCGTAGCCTCATGGGAGCCACTGTGTCTTCAATAACGTGCTCTATCACAAGGTCCAGTACCCAGCATTTCCACCAGAATAATGTCACGTATAAGAAGGTGTAAGTAGATGAACACTAACTTCAGTTAACTAAGGTTTATTCAGCACTTGCAAATACAAGAGCACGGAGCGAACTGCCTCCGGCCAGAACACATACAGTAAATGAAGAGCTACAGAACATTCCAGTATAATGACTCTTGAGATTTGTGGATACTTCTAGAATGTACTCGAACCGAATACAGAAATTCAAATTGTATAGTTCAGGTGAATTTTGAACTCACGACTCTGCATGCATTAGTGTAGTATCATAACCACTACACCACGGTGCTACTCAGCTTGTTCTCCGACAATATTGTATCGTGTTTTTACTTTGTAAATTGCTATTGTGGTGACTCACTGAATGATGTTTCGTAGGTAAGATTTCAAAATGATGTGTAAACTGCAGCGAATCTAATGCCATTATAATATAATGAAACATGAACTCTCTTCTGGCTGGAGGTATGCCTCTATGCAGTTCTGTTTGTTTCATATTTCAGTAATCGTTCACTTCGTTGACATGTACAAGATACAACAGCATGCCTCACTTCTTTCCTCATTGCATACATCTTTGGGCTAGCAAAGAACATGTAAGTAAGTTTCTTGCAAAAGTGAACATTAAATATGTTGTGCTTGCGATCTGAAACCTAAAAATGTAACGAACACAGACCAGTACCAGTAAGCAAACAAGCATTGCTTTCGGAGTCCCAGCTTCACTTACTCTGTAGAAATACGCTAAAAGTGGAATTAAATGGATATATAAAGCATGTTTTTCACTTCACCTCCTTCTCTTCTTGTTTATTCAAAATATTTAAACAAAAAGCAAGTTATATTAACGCGCCTAAATATGTCATATTATTAGAGCAAATACGCAATGAAGAACGTAAAAAGTTCGAAACTGCCTTTCCGACACTATGTTACTCATGTAAGACTGTAATTTTTAGTATTTAAACAATAGTTGTGTGCGCACGACTGTAATCATGATCAATAAGCAATCATAAACAGTTGTCTGTTAACTTTTTGTACTATTTAAGATGGCGGCAGGCCCTGACCACTCTGGCTTCAAAACGACGTACATCGTAAATCGATCGTGTCTTCTCAGTTCTTCTGTTACTTCAACGTATTTTATATACGTATGATATTTGTATAATCATCAAATATGCAACATAGCCTTGTAACCTAAGACATTTATCTTTGACCACCAGCCAATCAATAACTTTCATACTATAGTTTGTGACCATGCTCACTGCACATGTAACGAGCATACTGATGTGTATTCCGCGGTTGGAGAACTTGTTTACTACATATCTGACATATATTTACGCTGGGACACTGAGTTTAATATATCTTGACGATGAAATGAAATGAAATTGCATCGTATTGCATTATTGGCTGGGAGGCCCCATCCGGGAAGTTCGGCCGCCGAGCGCAAGTCTTAATTCAGTCGACGCCACATTGGGCGACTTGCATGCCGGTGATGAGGACGAAATGATGATGATGAGGACAGCACAACACCCAATCCACGAGAGGAGAAAATCCCCCACCCGGTCGGGAATCGAACCCAGGCCCGCTGCACGGAAGGCAAGGACGTTTCCACGCAGCTACGCAGGTGGACAGATCTTCGCGATGACTTCAGTTAACAGAGTCTAATTATACCGAACGTGTAAGTAGTATAGCTACAATGAGTTTTAATCTGACGTTGAAATGGTATAATAATGCTTTTTTTACTCTGTATACATTTGCACAAATATTTTTTCAGTGTTGTGCATGATAGTGACTTAAGGCCGAAATCATGATAGTGATATAAGATAAAGATCTCTGTACAGCCAAACTGCGGAAATATCATTGAAACATGAAATGAGAGTGTTAGATAGAGAGGCGACATTCTTCTCACAATACTTTGTTCGATAACCTTAGACTACCGATTGTTGTTGTTGTTGTTGTCGTCTTCAGTCCTGAGACTGGTTCGATGCAGCTGTCCATGCTACTCTATCCTGTGCAAGCTTCTTCATCTCCCAGTACCTACCGCAACCTACATCCTTCAGAATCTGTTTAGCGTATTCATCTCTTGGTCTTCCTTTATAATCCTGTCATTGGCTGTCCCTCCTCTCCATCTCCCCCCCCCCCTCCCCCCTCCATCTACTTCCTCCAAACATAAGGCTACATTTGACTTACATCTTTTCCACCACTTACCTGATACATTCTCCACCCATTTCATCTCTCACTCCACGTCATTCCCCCTCCCCCCCCCCCACACACACACACCTCCAATCTTCCCAATTAATAGCTCTACTTTTATCTCATTAACAACTTTCCCACCACCATTCTAGCACTATTCCCACACGCTTTATTCCTGATTCCATTCCACTTCCCTTCCAACAGACCCCACTCCATTTTTGTAAATACGAAATTAATTGTATAATTTATGTATTTAATACCTTATATTTTATATTATAACTTTTCTACAACCTGTTGCTTACATCACATAATATATTAATGGCAAACTTTTGTAACTTTGTGTACCATGTTTATCTATGACACAAAGACCCACTTTATAATAAAATTCCACAGGTGGTTGTGTTCTGTCAAGTTTATAATGGTATTACACTTCACAAATGTGTGAGTGTTTCTGATTTAGAGCAGTATATGTTGTAGTGTACGCTTTTTGGAATGATATCATATCTTCGTGCTAAGAGCATATTGTTTACACCTTGTATTCACAGATAATACTGGTTTCCCAAAGATGTAGACCTATACGAAACTGACATTGTTCCTCCAAAGATGAGTTTCAGCTTTATCATGGAGGTTAAAAAGTAGGGAGCTGTCATTATATCAGAAACTTGAAGCCGACGTCCGCCATCTTACTTAGCCCAAAACATTAGGTACAGCGCATTTATATCTCCATGGTTCACTACAGTGATACTTCCCCATGAGGCGAAGCTGACATGCACATGCTCATTTAGTACTGGTTTCCCAAAGATGTAGACCTATGCGAAACTGACATTGTTCCTCCAAAGATGAGTTTCAGCTTTATCATGAAGGTTAAAAAGTAGGGAGCTGTCATGATATCAGAAACTTGAAGCCGACGTCCGCCATCTTACTTAGCCCAAAACATTAGGTACAGCGCATTTATATCTCCATGGTTCACTACAGTGATACTTCCCCATGAGGCGAAGCTGACATGCACATGCTCATTTTTGACTGTTTGGGGGTATTTATCGATTCTTGTGGTCCTATCCTTAATAGCATCTGCTGCTTTGATTGTGTGGAGACGTAGCTGTTTCATCAGAACAGCCAGCTTGCATCGTTTATAGGTATAATAATCGATCCGATAGTAAACTAAAATTTAAAGGACTGACATTTCATTCATAAATAGAACCATTCAAGCGTGTTTTTTTTGTACACTCGAATTAAGGCTGCGCTGTTTACTTTTATTCTTTCATTTGCTTTTGATTGCCTTCGAAATCGCAAACGCTCCGACATCCAAGCAGTGTCGTCTCCACACAACGCACGCTGATTGTTGGTAGGGCATCTCATGCCCAAAATTCCTCCCGTTAATAATTATTCATTGTTCACATTTCTTCCCTCTTCAAAATAAAGATTCTGGTTAGAACAGTCGGATACAGAGGTCATGTGTGCGCCAGTTTTGTATGATTGTATGAATGTGTGTGTGTGGTTTTCTTCCTTTCTGAAGAACGCTTTGGCCATAACCTTTTGTGAACAGTCTTTTCGTCCTACCTGCCTGCTCCTCGGCATGTGAATACCAGTCCATCTCCTTCACAGTATAGTTTGTTGTAAGTAATGCATTGCACTTCAACAGAAAGGATGATGAAATACACAATTTCAGAGACTTTACTGGTCCCATACAGAATTGATGTTTTGTATATAGATTGAAGCGGCGATTGAAAATTTGTACCAAAACTGGGAATCGAACATAGGTCTCCTGCTTGCTAGGCAGGTGCGTTAGCCACTAAGCTACCCGGGCCCAGAACTTTGCAGAACTGCACCGATTACTCTAGCATGCCTCCCTCCTCGAGCAAAATTCTCACTGTCGCTGGAGTCCACTCTAAATTCCCCCTTACATACGAGCAGAACTGCAGGGTCTCTCGATGTTCTGGAGTGTAAATGGAGGAGGAAGGCGTGCCATGGTAACCCATGCTAACAGCTGCGCCAGGGTGGCTTAGCGGCTAGCGCACCTGCATAGTAAGCAAGAGACCTGGGTTCAATTCCCGGCCTCGATATAAATTTTCACTCATCGTTTCTGTCTATACACATACAATCACACGTAAAGGGCAATGATGTACATAATTACAGTATCAGAAGGAAAAAATGATGTTCATTACGACACACACAAACAGGGGTTCAAAATGCTGCAACCAAAAGTTTCGATCACTTACCCAGCGACATAAAATACCTAATAGACCGCAAAGTAAAATTTGAAACTAAACAGAAAGCGTTTCTCCTTGATAGTTCCGTCTATGCTCTAGAAGACTTATCTATTACTGTAATGTGTAAATGGCGATGGGTAGGAATTACAAACATCTGTCTGTCATTAATGAAAGAACAAAAATAAAAAAAAAACCTATAAGTGATCAACATGGAGGAATATTTAAAAAATTACTTTAATATAAAAAGACTTTTTCCACATCATTACGATTTGTCATGCAAATGAAACATGGAACGTGAAACTGACTAACGAACTACTGATAAATGACAAAGCATGTTATAGACTTATAAACTGTGAAAACCTAAAAATGAAATTCAGAAGTAGAATGAAGCAAATAATGAAAGTAAATGTACATTCCTGAAAAACTGACAATTGGTGAGAAATATACAGGTAAATATACAAATAGGCTACCGCTGGAAAGGTAGGCCTATATGTGACAGGGTTAGGCTATCATTACTAACATAATGACTTAAATACACGTTAAAGAAAAATATCCATTGTTCAGGGTCTAAGGGTTTGATACAATCCCTTTAATCACATTTATAATATTACACAATGCTGGAGCATATTTAAAATATTGTCACGTAGAAGAAGGTGTAAGTAGATGAATGACGAGCGCTAACTTCACTTAACAAAGGCTTATTCAGCACTTGCACACAAAAGAGCGCGGAGCGAAATGCCTCAGACCATAACACATACAGTATATATGCAGCTACAGAACGTTCCAGTACAATGATTGACATTTGTGAATACTTCTAGAATGTACTCTAACCGAATATAGAAATTAAAGTTGAACAGTGCTCGTGAGTATTGAACTCACGACCCTCCATGCAACATTTCAGTTTCATAACGCCTACACTACGTTGCTAGTCAGCAGCCTTTGAAGGACTGCGTCTCGGAGTTATGTCGCCCTAGTCCGGGAACGAGTCATCGGTCATTCATACACCGACTCCCGATGACTGATTCTCGCCTTGGCGGTGATCTTCTTAGAACTTCTTTTTCCGCTACCTCTTCGTCACCTGTCCGCTTGTTGCCTGTCGCTGTAGCTTCGAATTTACCCTGGGTTTCAGGACCCTTATAGGGCTTCATTCAAAGGACGTGGACCGTATCTCAGATCTTTCGTCGTCTTGTGTCGGGGTCGAAATCTTCAACTTCATAAGTGACATCAGACAACTGTCTTACAACTTTATAAGGTCCAAAGTAGCGCCTGAGGAGATTGTCAGAGAGACCAATCTTGCGAACAGGAGTGAAGATCCAGACGAGGTCACCAGGCTGGTAGACAATGGGGCGGTGGCTCGCGTCATACCGTCGGCGATCGTTTTCTTGAACCTGCAGTGTGCGGAGTCGAGCTAACTGCCTAGCTTCCGCAGCTCTGGTTAACACCTGGCCGATGTAATCGTCGTCCGTGTCACCAGGATGTAACTGAAACACAGTGTCCATCGTCGTCGTAGCCTCACGCTCATGCAAGAGGGAAAATGGCGTAAATGCTGTGGTGTCTTGTTTGACGGTGTTGTCAGCAAACGTCAGGAAAGGTAGCACCTATCCCAGTTGCTCTGCTCAACATTGACGAACATTGATAACATGTCGGCCAAAGTCTTATTAAGACGTTCAGTAAGCCCGTTAGTTTGCGGATGGTAGGCAGTCGTCATGTGATGAGCAATGTTGCACCGTCGGTTTATCTCCGTAACAAGATTCGATTGAAAAACTTTCCCTCGATCCGTAATTAATGACCTTGGGGCACCGTGTTTTAATACAATGTCTTCCACGATGAATTTGGCTACCTCGGATCTTGGGCTGTTTTCACGGCTTTTGTAATGTCATAGCGTGTCAGATAATCAGTGCAAACAATAATCCATCTATTGCCACTAGCAGATGTTGAAAATCGTCCGAGTAGGTCAATCCCAACACGCTGGAAAGGCGTTTCGGCTGGTGGAGTTGGTATGAGCTGGGCAGGTGGTTTCCGAGGAACTGCCTTTCTCCTCTGGGACTCTCGACAGTGCGACACGTAGTGACGGACACTCCAAAATAAACCTGGCCAGAAAAATCTCTTGCGGATTCTATCGTATGTGCTAATAAATCCCAATGTCCGGCCTCAGGTGTGTCATGGAATTTCCGTAGAACATTTAAGCGCATGTGTTTAGGAATCACTGGTAGCCACCTCTTTCCAAACGGGTCAAAGTGTTTCTTGCAAAGCAATCAATTAACTACCTTAAATTGTCCTTTCACGTCCTCTGACCGATTTAAGGCAAGCATAATTTGAGATATTTTGGCGTCCTTCTTCTGCTAAGCGGAGAGATCCTGGAGTGCAGCGTGACGGTCACCATCTTCATCAAAGTCTTGATGGTCTTGCTCAGGGTTTCTTGAGAGACAGTCGGCATCTTGGTGTTTTCTTCCACTTTTTTACACAAGGGTAATGTCACACTCCTGAAGACGTAGTGCCCACCTGGTGAGTCGTCCTGTTGGATCCTTATGACCGGTCAAGCAACAAAGTGAATGATGGTCTGTAACAACTGTGAATGGTCAGACATTCTCTTTCTGTATTTGAGTAGTTTCTCTCGGCTTTTGTAAGTGTCCTAAAAGCATGGGCTATAACCTTCCCTTTTCCATCGGAAATTCGCACCAGAACACCACCGATTCCATACCCGCTGGCATCAGTGTGTAGTTCTGTAGGTGCTCTCTCATCAAACAGACCAAGTACATGGTCAGTAGTCAGAGCTTTTCGCAGCACATCGAAAGAATCTTGTTGAGTACCACCCCAGATAAAGCTAGCATCAGCTGTTAACAACTCTTGGAGTGGGCTGGCTTTGATACAAACGTCTTCGATAAAACGACGGTAATAAGAGTATAATCCGAGGAAGCTTCTCACATCTCTAATACTTTTAGGAATAGGAAATTTCGTTATAGATCTTACCTTTTCTGGTCAGGTCCGCACGCCTTCGTTTGACACAAGGTGTCCAAGTACTTTGATTTCTTTTGCTCGAAAGAGACTCTTTCTTGGATTAAGTTTCAGTCCGCCTTGTTGGAGACACTTACGAACGGCCCTCAATTATTTTATATGTTAATCAAATGTCCATGAGAACACTATAATGTCATCTAAATAACAAAGACACATCGTCTACTTCAGGTGCCTTGCAAGATTATCCATCATCCGTTCAAAAGTTGCTGGTGCATTACGTAAAGCAAACGGTGGTATTACCTTAAACTTATAGAGGCCCTCAGGGGCGATGAATGCAGTTTTCTCACGATCAGCCTCATCTACTTCGATTTGCCAGTATCCCGAGTACATGTCCATGGTTGACAAAAACTTACCCCCCTTCAGACAATCTAGTGTATCGTCAATTCGTGGAAGAGGGCAGCGTCCTTTTTAGTTATCTTATTAAGCTTCCTGTAATCAATGCAAGATCGCCAACTGCCATCCTTCTTCCTGACGAGGACCACTGGTGACGACCATGGGCTCTGCGAAGGTTGAATGATATCATTCTTCATCATTTTCTCTACCTCGTCGCGTATTAATCGATGTTCCACTGCTGACACACAGTATGCTCTCTGGCTTATTGGTTGATGGTCTCCAGTGCTAATCCTGCGCTTCACCGTCGATTTGTCTAATCTGCTCATCACATGTGGATTGAAGCATTCAGAGAACTCTGGAAGAATGGCAAGTAGCTTGTTCTTCCTTAGTGAGATCTGGTGATAGTCGAGCAGAATATCTTGTAGTGGTAGCGCTAATTTCGCTCACAAACTCGGCATAGGAAGTTTCTATGACGCTCAGCTGTTCTGCAATTAACGGCTCAGCGTTCGCTGGGCACATGCGTCTTGGAAGGATCTGCGGTTCTTGGTGACAGTTAACTATGCACAATTCACCGAATCTAATTTTAAACGAGACGACAGAGGCTGGAATGACCAAGTTATTCTTCAGTGGTATGCTTCTCTTACATTCTACTACAAGATCCATTGGTTGATGCATGGCATGCCACGTAACAGCTACCTTTCTAGCTCTGACAGCAGGAATTATCACTTCGTCCAGCACACATAGTCTCCACACACTCGGATGCGCATCTTCCTGTCCACAGTATCTCATCTCGTCTAGCATAATCTTCGAGCGACCACAATCTATAATTGCCTGAAAAGGTTTCAAAAAGTCCCATCCGAGAATGACGTCATGACTACAATCTTGTGAGACGATAAATTCTAAGGGCTGTGTACGGCCACTTATAACCACACGAATGATACATCTTCCTGCACATATTTCCCATTAGCCACTTTCAGCAGAGATGTTTTGCTGTCGACGAACACGGTTTTCCGCAACTGGCGGCGGCACTTCTCCGATATGCCTAAATATGATGCTCCAGAGTCCACAAGAGATTGGGATAGTCGGCCATCCATGAGGATATCGACGTAGTTTCCTATCATTTTTGTAGTGGTCGATGGCGGAGGATTTTTCTCTTCGGCGGCCTCAATTCCAAGGAAGGTCACACCCTATAGTTTTCCAGGTTGCGGTGTCTAGGTGATCGGCTGGAGCTTCTTAACGCCGATGGAGACCTTGATCGGCGTTTTGGGGAGCATCCTCTGCAGGGACCGATGACCGTAGTAGTTTGGCCCCTTTAATCCTCCAAACCAACCAACCAACCATCCTCTCCAGCGGCTAGCTTGCGGTGATGGTGACCTACGTCGTTCTGCACCCACATTGAAACGTGGGACTTACGGAAAGCAGGAAAAGGGGTGCACGGGGCCTAATCAGTTACCGTTGGTTGCATAGTAAACACATACACTTTATTTAAGATAATTTTTTAAAAACAATCATTAAAAAATTGACTGTAACACAAGCTACACTGACGGCTTAAGGCATTATTAAGAAAGAATTCAAAATTATTTGTTGGCTGAAGGCCACAAGCAATACTTCAGAACAATTAGCGGCTGAAGGCCTGAATTACAAGTGAGGAAGACAACTACACGGTGAAAATACCAGAGTAATTTTTAAAACAATCATTTAAAGCCGGCTGGTGTGTCCGAGCGGTTCTAGACGCTTCAGTCTAGAAACGCGCGACCGCTATGTTAGCAGGTTCGAATCCTGCCTCGGGCATGGATGTGTGATGTCCTTAAGTTAGTTCTGTTTCAGTAGTTCTAAGTTCTAGGGGACTGATGACCTCAGATGTTAAGTCCAATAGTGCTCAGAGCCATTTGATCCATTTAAAAAAATTTACTGTAACACAAGCTACACTGCCGGCTGAAGGCCTTATTAAGAAAGAATTCAAATTATTTGTCGGCTGAATGTCACGAGAAATAGTAGTAATTTAAACAAAACATTATTTTTAAATAATTGACACAATCAGACCAGATAAAGAAGGGAGTGATCCACAGACAGTGCTCCAAGGATCGACCTGAGAAAGACACTACAGCTGTGTAAGCGGTGAGACAGACAGCCAAGAGTTATACTCACCTAACAGGATGGAAACTCAGAGAGTTTAAACGCCGATCAATGCTCTTACCAAATCCACCTGACGTGTGATAACCAGTACAACAACAGAATAATTCAACCGAGGACGAAGTGACAGACAGCACTGCGTCTTCAGAATCCGGTGTTTAAAACATCGAAAGGCAGAAGGAACCACTACAACCAACGTAGAAAAAAGAAACAACAATCCATACCACAGTCAAGGAGGCTGTCGAACTGCACGTCATGCCGGACAGCATTGGCAAGACGAGGAAACGTACACTGCCGCAAAAATACGCTAAACTCCAGGGCAGGTAACTGGGGCGTTAGCGGCCACTAGACAGTAAAATACCGCTGGTTGCACTCACCAATAATAACACAAAATTCAAAAAATAATAACAGGCAGTAGTGGACGGCTAATAGATTCCGCCAACTCAACACGCTCCACTTCTTGCTGTTTGTCTCACTGCGACCCTGTGAGCAGCAATGCACGAACAAACGGCGTGATCACCAAATAGTGGAGGTTTCACTGCTGGATTAATGTTCACTCAACTCAACGTCCTGGGTCTGGCGGACAAAGAGGTTGTGGTCCTGGCAGTTACAGCCCCTAGATCTGGCAGTGCCTGCATGCTGCCAGCGGTCCTGGCATGTCCTTGCACTGTCAGATCTCTCTGCTGCTCCGTCTCACCTAACTACCAACACACACGACCTGGAAAGCACTTGACGTCCTTCTGTAGAGAAGCAGCTTTTCACGCCACATAGGATTCATATGCTTTCCACTGTGCGCCAGCATAGTCCGCTGTAACTAGCTATGACGTCACGAATGTTGTGCAATACCTTAAAAATAAAATAAATAATCTGAAAAGTTAATAGCATGTGAGGAGTGATGCTAAAATAATGATGTGCTAAGTTTCAGTTTAGCAACTTTAACAGTTTTAGAAATTTGGACGTTTTATGTAAAAATCATTGGCGCAACAGGAAGGAGCTAGAAACTTCAAAATGTATATTCGGATTACTTTTTCATTATAATTTAATGGCAACAGCATGCTGGATCTCAGAAAGTAATATTTTGGTTGAAATTCATGGTTTTCTGTTTTTGTGTCCTAAAAGTTTGGAAGCAAGATAGAATAAGTTAGTGATTAGATAAAGCTAGGATGTTTAGATCTAGGTTGAATGGAGATACGCTATAATAATGAAGACGTAAGAAGTTTCCAAAAGGTAGCTAAAGAACTATAGCTGTAGCGTCTCTCCAAAGGGCAAGTTCAGAGCTCATCCATTGCGTGCAGTACAACTAAAATAATTCTCTCAACAAAAGTATTTAACCTAGCCAAATTAGAATTTTATTATAGAGACTTACATGTGTGCTGATTGCACAATTAAATCGAGAGCTTCATTGGTCTTCAGCGAATTAAGCAAATTAATTATTTAGTAACTTGAAGTGGTGTTTTGCTAGCCCACCAGCTAGTCAGTAAGGCAAATGTTGTCGGCTGCGTCTTCAGTGGTCCGCTCTGCGGCTATATAAATAAGAGCGTGCTAGCTAGAGTAAGGACCCAGTTCTCTTCTAGATTCGTATCAGCACGCACTCCGTGTCGGACCCGCGTTGTGCTTGTGCAGTTTCCAAGAACAGCCTTGGATGCCGTATTAAGTAACCCGATATGCACTTAACAATGAGTTTGCATTGGGGTAAAGTGTTAACTACGGAACGACTCCAGTGATTTAGTCTCAGTTTGAGTATGACGTATTTTCACTTGTCACCGGCAGACAGACTTTCTACCATTACTAGCGTGGCGTATGATGAGTATTAACATCAAATTTTGCCGAGCATTCACTTTGAACATTTACATCGATAACGATTATTGAAGAGTTTCGTTATCTAGGGATAATAGGATCTGCGCAATAGACTCTGAACAACTCTGATAGTACAATAGCTGATATGGGTAATCATTTGTCTGGAATTTTACGCTTTATCGTTTCCTGAATATAGTGAAAATTGTTACAGTAAACTGCATTTTCTATGAATCCCAGACATTATCCTAAATCCTCAGAGTAATGAACTTTAATAACCAATAACTCTAATTCTCCATCACTGTGGGCACAGTGAACTCTAATTACAGGCATCACATTTTGCTAATCACTTTCTGGTTGCCAAGATGGTAGTTAGATAGCCTGTGTTGAGAATGGCAATACAAACAATAGAAATAATATAAAATTTTCCACCCGCCGCCCCACACTTCCAAAGATAGTCAGGTACTAGATATCGATAAACGCTGCTGCTGCAACTCGAGGACAGACAACGCTAGCAAACGTAGTGGCGCCAGTAAACAGAAGAATAAAACGAGACGCCACTATCCCTATTACACGATGCCAACCTACCAACGGCACCAACGCGAGCCGCACATGGCTAACACCTTGTTCGTCTCCGTCGTCACGGAGTTGGCGTCGGCGAAGATCGGTCTGCTGTCTTCTGGCGCGGGCGTCATCAAATATCCGCCGCCTTTCTCGACAGTAGCGCACCACATGTCCCGGTCGTCCGCAGTGGAAACGTACTGGTTGGTTATCCTGGATCCTCCAGACGTCATTCTTCCTTGGTGCCCAAACAGGTCCCCATGCGGCATTGTAGGAACGTAGCTTCGCCTGTGTCTCGACTTTTTCACCGTTTTGAAGGGAAATTGAGGACGAAGAGATTGGGTTCAATGTTCCACTTCTTCCCTTATGACCTCTTGAAGCGTCTCGCTTTTTTGTTCGCCGTGCCAACCAAGTGCCCTCTGAATTTCCTCTCTCACTATCTGACGAAGAACACTTGTGAAATCAGTTGCTTACTCCATCACAGACATCGATACGACTTATGGAAGCCGTTCAAACTTCTTGCGCGTAATTCTTTTTTGATGTATTGTCTCGATATATTGGCACCATTTTATAAAGCCGACTGCTGCCCAAACCTCCTTCAGGAGTAGAGCTTGATACATGTCCTCCGCAAAACCCTTCATGAGATGTGCAACCTTGTCTTCCTCCTTCATTCTAGGATCCACTATTTCACACAGCTCCAAGACGTCTTGAATGTAGGATACTGACGTTTCCCCTGGACGGTGTGCTCTGCACTTTAGTTTATCTTCAGTCTCGCACTTCTGTCGTTGTGTGTTGCCGAAACACTCGCGCAGTTCCGCCTATAATACTTCCCAGCTTGTCAACTTCTCCTCGTTGTTCTCATACCATAGCTTGGCAGTGCCCTCCAAGTAGAAAAATACGTTAGACAAACACACGGTGTCATACCATTTGTTAAATTTGGTTGTACGCTCATACACCTTCAGCCACTTGTTTAGATGTTGGCCATCGTCATCAGGGAACCCGGAAGGATGTCTCATGGGGTGGCACACAGCTGATGTCATCGTAACGTCCTCTTCTTCTTCTGTCTCCGATAGGTTGGCATCTGTTGAATATGGCTCGAACTCGGGTTTCTCACAACCTAAATGGCGGTTCTGTCGTAGCCTCATGGGAGCCACTGTGTCTTCAATAATGTGCTCTATCACAAGGTCCAGTACCCAGCATTTCCACCAGAATAATGTCACGTATAAGAAGGTGTAAGTAGATGAACACTAACTTAACTAAGGTTTATTCAGCACTTGCAAATACAAGAGCACGGAGCGAACTGCCTCCGGCCAGAACACATACAGTATATGAAGAGCTACAGAACATTCCAGTATAATGATTCTTGAGATTTGTGGATACTTCTAGAATGTACTCGAACCGAATACAGAAATTCAAATTGTACAGTTCAGGTGAATTTTGAACTCACGACTCTGCATGCATTAGTGTAGTATCATAACCACTACACCACGGTGCTACTCAGCTTGTTCTCCGACAATATTGTATCGTGTTTTTACTTTGTAAATTGCTATTGTGGTGACTCACTGAATGATGTTTCGTAGGTAAGATTTCAAAATGATGTGTAAACTGCAGCGAATCTAATGCCATTATAATATAATGAAACATGAACTCTCTTCTGGCTGGAGGTATGCCTCTATGCAGTTCTGTTTGTTTCATATTTCAGTAATCGTTCACTTCGTTGACATGTACAAGATACAACAGCATGCCTCACTTCTTTCCTCATTGCATACATCTTTGGGCTAGCAAAGAACATGTAAGTAAGTTTCTTGCAAAAGTGAACATTAAATATGTTGTGCTTGCGATCTGAAACCTAAAAATGTAACGAACACAGACCAGTACCAGTAAGCAAACAAGCATTGCTTTCGGAGTCCCAGCTTCACTTACTCTGTAGAAATACGCTAAAAGTGGAATTAAATGGATATATAAAGCATGTTTTTCACTTCACCTCCTTCTCTTCTTGTTTATTCAAAATATTTAAACAAAAAGCAAGTTATATTAACGCGCCTAAATATGTCATATTATTAGAGCAAATACGCAATGAAGAACGTAAAAAGTTCGAAACTGCCTTTCCGACACTATGTTACTCATGTAAGACTGTAATTTTTAGTATTTAAACAATAGTTGTGTGCGCACGACTGTAATCATGATCAATAAGCAATCATAAACAGTTGTCTGTTAACTTTTTGTACTATTTAAGATGGCGGCAGGCCCTGACCACTCTGGCTTCAAAACGACGTACATCGTAAATCGATCGTGTCTTCTCAGTTCTTCTGTTACTTCAACGTATTTTATATACGTATGATATTTGTATAATCATCAAATATGCAACATAGCCTTGTAACCTAAGACATTTATCTTTGACCACCAGCCAATCAATAACTTTCATACTATAGTTTGTGACCATGCTCACTGCACATGTAACGAGCATACTGATGTGTATTCCGCGGTTGGAGAACTTGTTTACTACATATCTGACATATATTTACGCTGGGACACTGAGTTTAATATATCTTGACGATGAAATGAAATGAAAGTGCATCGTATTGCATTATTGGCTGGGAGGCCCCATCCGGGAAGTTCGGCCGCCGAGCGCAAGTCTTAATTCAGTCGACGCCACATTGGGCGACTTGCATGCCGGTGATGAGGACGAAATGATGATGATGAGGACAGCACAACACCCAATCCACGAGAGGAGAAAATCCCCCACCCGGTCGGGAATCGAACCCAGGCCCGCTGCACGGAAGGCAAGGACGTTTCCACGCAGCTACGCAGGTGGACAGATCTTGGCGATGACTTCAGTTAACAGAGTCTAATTATACCGAACGTGTAAGTAGTATAGCTACAATGAGTTTTAATCTGACGTTGGAATGGTATAATAATGCTTTTTTTACTCTGTATACATTTGCACAAATATTTTTTCAGTGTTGTGCATGATAGTGACTTAAGGCCGAAATCATGATAGTGATATAAGATAAAGATCTCTGTACAGCCAAACTGCGGAAATATCATTGAAACATGAAATGAGAGTGTTAGATAGAGAGGCGACATTCTTCTCACAATACTTTGTTCGATAACCTTAGACTACCGATTGTTGTTGTTGTTGTCTTCAGTCCTGAGACTGGTTCGATGCAGCTCTCCATGCTACTCTATCCTGTGCAAGCTTCTTCATCTCCCAGTACCTACCGCAACCTACATCCTTCAGAATCTGTTTAGCGTATTCATCTCTTGGTCTTCCTTTATAATCCTGTCATTGGCTGTCCCTCCTCTCCATCTCCCCCCCCCCCCCTCCCCCCTCCATCTACTTCCTCCAAACATAAGGCTACATTTGACTTACATCTTTTCCACCACTTACCTGATACATTCTCCACCCATTTCATCTCTCACTCCACGTCATTCCCCCTCCCCCCCCACACACACACACCTCCAATCTTCCCAATTAATAGCTCTACTTTTATCTCATTAACAACTTTCCCACCACCATTCTAGCACTATTCCCACACGCTTTATTCCTGATTCCATTCCACTTCCCTTCCAACAGACCCCACTCCATTTTTGTAAATACGAAATTAATTGTATAATTTATGTATTTAATACCTTATATTTTATATTATAACTTTTCTACAACCTGTTGCTTACATCACATAATATATTAATGGCAAACTTTTGTAACTTTGTGTACCATGTTTATCTATGACACAAAGACCCACTTTATAATAAAATTCCACAGGTGGTTGTGTTCTGTCAAGTTTATAATGGTATTACACTTCACAAATGTGTGAGTGTTTCTGATTTAGAGCAGTATATGTTGTAGTGTACGCTTTTTGGAATGATATCATATCTTCGTGCTAAGAGCATATTGTTTACACCTTGTATTCACAGATAGTACTGGTTTCCCAAAGATGTAGACCTATGCGAAACTGACATTGTTCCTCCAAAGATGAGTTTCAGCTTTATCATGGAGGTTAAAAAGTAGGGAGCTGTCATTATATCAGAAACTTGAAGCCGACGTCCGCCATCTTACTTAGCCCAAAACATTAGGTACAGCGCATTTATATCTCCATGGTTCACTACAGTGATACTTCCCCATGAGGCGAAGCTGACATGCACATGCTCATTTAGTACTGGTTTCCCAAAGATGTAGACCTATGCGAAACTGACATTGTTCCTCCAAAGATGAGTTTCAGCTTTATCATGAAGGTTAAAAAGTAGGGAGCTGTCATGATATCAGAAACTTGAAGCCGACGTCCGCCATCTTACTTAGCCCAAAACATTAGGTACAGCGCATTTATATCTCCATGGTTCACTACAGTGATACTTCCCCATGAGGCGAAGCTGACATGCACATGCTCATTTTTGACTGTTTGGGGGTATTTATCGACTCTTGTGGTCATATCCTTAATAGCATCTGCTGCTTTGATTGTGTGGAGACGTAGCTGTTTCATCAGAACTGCCAGCTTGCATCGTTTATAGGTATAATAATCGATCCGATAGTAAACTAAAATTTAAAGGACTGACATTTCATTCATAAATAGAACCATTCAAGCGTGTTTTTTTTTGTACACTCGAATTAAGGTTGCGCTGTTTACTTTTATTCTTTCATTTGCTTTTGATTGCCTTCGAAATCGCAAACGCTCCGACATCCAAGCAGTGTCGTCTCTACACAACACACGCTGATTGTTGGTAGGGCATCTCATGCCCAAAATTCCTCCCGTTAATAATTATTCATTGTTCACATTTCTTCCCTCTTCAAAAAAAAGATTCTGGCTGGAACAGTCGGATACAGAGGTCATGTGTGCGCCAGTTTTGTATGGTTGTATGAATGGGTGTGTGTGGTTTGCTTCCTTTCTGAAGAACGCTTTGGCCGTAACCTTTTGTGAACAGTCTTTTCGTCCTACCTGCCTGCTGCTCGACATGTGAATACCAGTCCATCTCCTTCACAGTATAGTTATTCCCCCATGAAGTTTGTTGTAAGTAATGCATTGCACTTCAACAGAAAGGATGATGAAATACACAATTTCAGAGACTTTACTGGTCCCATACAGAAATGATGTTTTGTATACAGATTGAAGCGGCGATTGAAAATTTGTACCAAAACTGGGAATCGAACATAGGTCTCCTGCTTGCTAGGCAGGTGCGTTATCCACTAAGCTACCCGGGCCTAGAACTTTGCAGAACTGCACCGATTACTCTAGCATGCCTCCCTCCTCGAGCAAAATTCTCACTGTCGCTGCAATCCACTCTAAATTCCCCCTTACATACGAGCAGAACTGCAGGGACTCTCGATGTTCTGGAGTGTAAATGGAGGAGGAAGGCGTGCCATGGTAACCCATACTAACAGCTGCGCCAGGGTGGCTTAGCGGCTAGCGCACCTGCATAGTAAGCAAGAGACCTGGGTTCCATTCCCGGCCTTGATATAAATTTTCACTCATCGTTTCCGTCTATACACATACAATCACACGTAAAGGGCAATGATGTACATAATTACAGTATCAGAAGGAAAAAATGATGTTCATTACGACACACACAAACAGGGGTTCAAAATGCTGCAACCAAAAGTTTCGATCACTTACCCAGCGACATAAAATACCTAATAGACCGCAAAGTAAAATTTGAAACTAAACAGAAAGCGTTTTTCCTTGATAGTTCCGTCTATGCTCTAGAAGACTTATCTATTACTGTAATCTGTAAATGGTGATGGGTGGGAATTACAAACATCTGTCTGTCATTAATGAAAAAACAAAAAACAAAAAAAACTTATAAGTGATCAACATGGATGTATATTTAAAAAATTACTTTAATATAAAAAGACTTTTTCCACATCATTACGATTTGTCATGCAAATGAAACATGGAACGTGAAACTGACTAACGATCTACTGATAAATGACAAAGCATGTTATAGACTTATAAACTGTGAAAACCTGAAAATGAAATTCAGAAGTAGAATGAAGCAAATAATGAAAGTAAATGTACATTCCTGAAAAACTGACAATTGGTGAGAAATATACAGGTAAATATACAAATAGGCTACCGCTGGAAAGGTAGGCCTATATGTGACAGGGTTAGGCTATCATTACTAACATAATGACTTAAATACACGTTAAAGAAAAATATCCATTGTTCAGGGTCTAAGGGTTTGATACAATCCCTTTAATCACATTTATAATATTACACAATGCTGGAGCATATTTAAAATATTGTCACGTAGAAGAAGGTGTAAGTAGATGAATGACGAGCGCTAACTTCACTTAACAAAGGCTTATTCAGCACTTGCACACAAAAGAGCGCGGAGCGAAATGCCTCCGACCATAACACATACAGTATATATGCAGCTACAGAACGTTCCAGTACAATGATTGACATTTGTGAATACTTCTAGAATGTACTCTAACCGAATATAGAAACTAAAGTTGAACAGTGCTGGTGAGTATTGAACTCACGACCCTCCATGCAACATTTCAGTTTCATAACGCCTACACTACGTTGCTAGTCAGCAGCCTTTGAAGGACTGCGTCTCGGTGTTATGTCGCCCTAGTCCGGGAACGAGTCATCGGTCGTTCATACTCCGACTCCCGATGACTGATTCTCGCCTTGGCGGTGATCTTCTTAGAACTTTTGCCGCTACCTCTTCGTCACCTGTCCGCTTGTTGCCTGTCGCTGTAGCTTCGAATTTACCCTGGGTTTCAGGACCCTTATAGGGCTTCATTCAAAGGACGTGGACCGTATCTCAGATCTTTCGTCGTCTTGTGTCGGGGTCGAAATCTTCAACTTCATAAGTGACATCAGACAACTGTCTTACAACTTTATAAGGTCCAAAGTAGCGCCTGAGGAGATTGTCAGAGAGACCAATCTTGCGAACAGGAGTGAAGATCCAGACGAGGTCACCAGGCTGGTAGACAATGGGGCGGTGGCTCGCGTCATACCGTCGGCGATCGTTTTCTTGAACCTGCAGCGTGCGGAGTCGAGCTAACTGCCGAGCTTCCTCAGCTCTGGTTAACACCTGGCCGATGTAATCGTCGTCCGTGTCACCAGGATGTAACTGAAACACAGTGCCCATCGTCGTCGTAGCCTCACCCTCATGCAAGAGGGAAAATGGCGTAAATGCTGTGGTGTCTTGTTTGACGGTGTTGTCAGCAAACGTCAGGAAAGGTAGCACCTATCCCAGTTGCTCTGCTCAACATTGACGAACATTGACAACATGTCGGCCAAAGTCTTATTAAGACGTTCAGTAAGCCCGTTAGTTTTCGGATGGTAGGCAGTCGTCATGTGATGAGGAATGTTGCACCGTCGGTTTATCTCCGTAACAAGATTCGATTGAAAAACTCTTCCTCGATCCGTAATTAATGACCTTGGGGCACCGTGTTTTAATACAATGTCTTCCACGATGAATTTGGCTACCTCGGATGCTTGGGCTGTTTTCACGGCTTTTGTAATGTCATAGCGTGTCAGATAATCAGTGCAAACAATAATCCATCTATTGCCACTAGCAGATGTTGTAAATCGTCCGAGTAGGTCAATCCCAACACGCTGGAAAGGCGTTTCGGCTGGTGGAGTTGGTATGAGTTGGGCGGGTGGTTTCCGAGGAACTGCCTTTCTCCTCTGGGACTCTCGACAGTGCGACACGTAGTGACGGACACTCCAAAATAAACCTGGCCAGAAAAATCTCTTGCGGATTCTATCGTATGTCCTAATAAATCCCAATGTCCGGCCTCAGGTGTGTCATGGAATTTCTGTAGAACATTTAAGCGCATGTGTTTATGAATCACTGGTAGCCACCTCTTTCCAAACGGGTCAAAGTGTTTCTTGCAAAGCAATCAATTAACTACCTTAAATTGTCCTTTCACATCCTCTGACCGATTTAAGGCAAGCATAATTTGAGATATTTTGGCGTCCTTCTTCTGCTAAGCAGAGAGATCCTGGTGTGCAGCGTGACAGTCACCATCTTCATCAAAGTCTTGATGGTCTTGCTCAGGGTTTCTTGAGAGACAGTCGGCATCTTGGTGTTTTCTTCCACTTTTGTACACAAGGGTAATGTCATACTCCTGAAGACGTAGTGCCCACCTGGTGAGTCGTCCTGTTGGATCCTTATGACCGGTCAAGCAACAAAGTGAATGATGGTCTGTAACAACTGTGAATGGTAAGAAATTCTCTTTCTGTATTTGAGTAGTTTCTCTCGGCTTTTGTAAGTGCCCTAGAAGTATAGGCTATAACCTTCTCTTTTCCATCCGAAATTCGCACCAGAACAGCACCGATTCCATACCCGCTGGCATCAGTGTGTAGTTCTGTAGGTGCTCTCTCATCAAACAGACCAAGTACATGGTCAGTAGTCAGAGCTTTTCGCAGCACGTCGAAAGAATCTTTTTGAGTACCACCCCAGATAAATTTAGCATCAGCTGTTAACAACTCTTGGAGTGGGCTGGCTTTGATACAAACGTCTTCGATAAAACGACGGTAATAAGAGTATAATCCGAGGAAGCTTCTCACATCTCTAATACTTTTAGGAATAGGAAATTTCGTTATAGATCTTACCTTTTCTGGTCAGGTCCGCACGCCTTCGTTTGACACAAGGTGTCCAAGTACTTTGATTTCTTTTGCTCGAAAGAGACTCTTTCTTGGATTAAGTTTCAGTCCGCCTTGTTGGAGACACTTACGAACGGCCCTCAGTTATTTTATATGTTGATCAAATGTCCATGAGAACACTATAATGTCATCTAAATAACAAAGACACATCGTCTACTTCAGGTGCCTTGCAAGATTATCCATCATCCGTTAAAAAGTTGCTGGTGCATTACGTAAAGCAAACGGTGGTATTACCTTAAACTCATAGAGGCCCTCAGGGGTGATGAATGCAGTTTTCTCACGATCAGCCTCATCTACTTCGAGTTGCCAGTATCCCGAGTACATGTCCATGGTTGAGAAAAACTTACCCCCCTTCAGACAATCTAGTGTATTGTCAATTCGTGGAAGAGGGCAGCGTCCTTTTTAGTTATCTTATTAAGCTTCCTGTAATCAATGCAAGATCGCCAACTGCCATCCTTCTTCCTGACGAGGACCACTGGTGGCGACCATGGGCTCTGCGAAGGTTGAATGATATCATTCTTCATCATTTTCTCTACCTCGTCGCGTGTTATTCGATGTTCCACTGCTGACACACAGTATGCTCTCTGGCTTATTGGTTGATGGTCTCCAGTGCTAATCCTGCGCTTCGCCGTCGATTTGTCTAATCAGCTCATCACCTGTGGGTTGAAGCATTCAGAGAACTCTTGAAGAATGTCAAGTAGCTTCTTCTGTTTTTCCTTAGTGAGATCTGGTGATAGTCGAGCAGAATATCTTGTAGTGGTAGCGCTAATTTCGCTCACAAACTCGGCATAGGAAGTTTCTATGACGCTCAGCTGTTCTGCAATTAACGGCTCAGCGTTCGCTAGGCACATGCGTCTTGGAAGGATCTGCGGTTCTTGGTGACAGTTAACTATGCACAATTCACCGAATCTAATTTTAAACGAGACGACAGAGGCTGGAATGGCCAAGTTATTCTTCAGTGGTATGCTTCTCTTACATTCCACTACAAGATCCATTGGTTGATGCATGGCATGCCACGTAACAGCTACCTTTCTAGCTCTGACAGCAGGAATTATCACTTCGTCCAGCACACATAGTCTCCACACATTCGGATGCGCATCTTCCTGTCCACAGTATCTCATCTCGTCTAGCATAATCTTCGAGCGACCACAATCTATAATTGCCTGAAAAGGTTTCAAAAAGTCCCATCCGAGAATGACGTCATGACTGCAATCTTGTGAGACGATAAATTCCAAGGGCTGTGTATGGCCACTTATAACCACACGAATGATACATCTTCCTGTACATATTTTACATTAGCCACTTTCAGCAGAGATGTTTTGCTGTCGACGAACACGGTTTTCTGCAACTGGCGGCGGCACTTCTCCGATATGCCTGAATATGATGCTCCAGAGTCCACAAGAGATTGGGACAGTTGGCCATCCATCAGGATATCGACGTAGTTTCCTATCATTTTTGTAGTGGTCGATGGCAGAGGATTTTTCTCTTCGGCGGCCTCCATTCCAAGGAAGGTCACACCCTATAGTTTTCCAGGTTGCGGCGTCTAGGTGATCGGCTTGAGCTTCTTAACGCCGATGCAGACCTTGATCGGCGTTTTGGGGAGCATCCTCTCCAGGGACCGATGACCGTAGTAGTCTGGCCCCTTTAATCCCCCAAACCAACCAACCAACCATCCTCTCCAGCGGCTAGCTTGCGGTGATGGTGACCTACGTCGTTCTGCACCCACATTGAAACGTGGGACTTAAGGAAAGCAGGAAAAGGGGTGCACGGGGCCTAATCAGTTACCGTTGGTGGCATAGTAAACACATACACTTTATTTAAGATAATTTTTTAAAAACAATCATTAAAAAATTGACTGTAACACAAGCTACACTGACGGCTTAAGGCCTTATTAAGAAAGAATTCAAATTATTTGTTGGCTGAAGGCCACGAGAAATAGGAGTAATTTAAACAAAACATTATTTTTAAATAATTGAGACAATCAGACCAGATAAAGAAGGGAGTGATCCACAGACAGTGCTCCAAGGATCGACCTGAGAAAGATCCTACAGCTGTGTAAGCGGTGAGACAGACAGCCAAGAGTTATACTCACCTAACAGGATGGAAACTCAGAGAGTTTAAACGCCGATCAATGCTCTTACCAAATCCACCTGACGTGTGATAACCAGTACAACAACAGAATAATTCAACCGAGGACGAAGTGACAGACAGCACTGCGTCTTCAGAATCCGGTGTTTAAAACATCGAAAGGCAGAAGGAACCACTACAACCAAGGTAGAAAAAAGAAACAACAATCCATACCACAGTCAAGGAGGCTGTCGAACTGCACGTCATGCCGGACAGCATTGGCAAGACGAGGAAACGTACACTGCCGCAAAAATACGCTAACCTCCAGGGCAGGTAACTGGGGCGTTAGCGGCCACTAGGCAGTAAAATATCGCTGGTTGCACTTCACCAATAATAACACAAAATTCAAAAAATTATAACAGGCAGTAGAGGACGGCTAATAGATTCCGCCAACTCAACACGCTCCACTTCTTGCCGTTTGTCTCACTGCGACCCTGTGAGCAGCAATGCACGAACAAACGGCGTGATCACCAAATAGTGGAGGTTTCACTGCTGGATTAATGTTCACTCAACTCAACGTCCTGGGTCTGGCGGACAAAGAGGTTGTGGTCTTGGCAATTACAGCCCCTAGATCTGGCAATGCCTGCATGCTGCCAGCGGTCCTGGCATGTCCTTGCACTGTCAGATCTCTCTGCTGCTCCGTCTCACCTAACTACCAACACATACGACCTGGAAAGCACTTGACGTCCTTCTGTAGAGAAGCAGCCTGTTCACGCCACATAGGATTCATATGCTTTCCACTGTGCGCCAGCATAGTCCGCTGTAACTAGCTATGACGTCACGAATGTTGTGCAATACCTTAAAAATAAAATAAATAATCTGAAAAGTTAATAGCATGTGAGGACTGATGCTAAAATAATGATGTGCTTAGTTTCAGTTTAGTAACTTTAACAGTTTTAGAAATTTGGACGTTTTATGTAAAAATCATTGGCGCAACAGGAAGGAGCTAGAAACTTCAAAATGTATATTCGGGTTCCTTTTTCATTATAATTTAGTGGCAACAGCATGCTGGGTCTCAGAAAGTAATATTTTGGTTGAAATTCATGGTTTTCTGTTTTTGTGTCCTAAAAGTTTGGAAGCAAGATAGAATAAGTTAGTGATTAGATAAAGCTAGGATGTTTAGATCTAGGTTGAATGGAGGTACGCTATAATAATAAAGAGGTAAGAAGTTTCTAAAAGGTAGCTAAAGAACTATAGCTGTAGCGTCTCTCCAAAGGGCAAGTTCAGAGCTCATCTATTGCGTGCAGTACAACTAAAATAATTCTCTCAACAAAAGTATTTAACCTAGCCACATTAGAATTTTATTACAGAGACTTACATGTGTGCTGATTGCACAATTAAATCGAGAGCTTCATTGGTCTTCAGCAAATTAAGCAAATTAATTATTTAGTAACTTTAAGTGGTGTTTTGCTAGCCCACCAGCTAGTCAGTAAGGCAAATGTTGTCGGCTGCGCCTTCAGTGGTCCGCTCTGCGGCTATATAAATAAGAGCGTGCTAGCTAGAGTAAGGACCCAGTTCTCTTCTAGATTCGTATCAGCACGCACTCCGTGTCGGACCCGCGTTGTGCTTGTGCAGTTGCCAGGAACAGCCTTGGATGCCGTATTAAGTAACCCGATATGCACTTAACAATGAGTTTGCATTGGGGTAAAGTGTTAACTACGGAACGACTCCAGTGATTTAGTCTCAGTTTGAGTATGTCGTATTTTCACTTGTCACCGCTAGACAGACTTTCTACCATTACTAGCGTGGCGTATGATGAGTATTAACATCAAATTTTGGCGAGCGTTCACTTTGAACATTTACATCGATAACGATTATTGAAGAGTTTCGTTATCTAGGGATAATAGGATCTGCGCAATAGACTCTGAACAGCTCTGATAGTACAATAGCTGATATGGGTAATCATTTGTCTGGAATTTTACGCTTTATCGTTTCCAGAATATAGTGAAAATTGTTATAGTAAACTGCTTTTTCTGTGAATCCCAGACATCACCCTAAATCCTCAGAGTAGTGAACTTCAAAAACCAATAACTCTAATTCTCCATCACAGGGGGCACAGTGAACTCTAATTACAGGCATCACATTTTTATAATCACTTTCTGGTTGCCAACATGGTAGTTAGATAGCCTGTGTTGAGAATGGCAATACAAACAATAGAAATAATATAAAATTTTCCACCCGCCGCCCCACACTTCCAAAGATAGTCAGGTACTAGATATCGATAAACGCTGCCGCTGCAACTCGAGGACAGACAACGCTAGCAAACGTAGTGGTGCCAGTAAACAGAAGAATAAAACGAGACGCCACTATCCCTATTACACGATGCCAACCTACCAACGGCACCAACGCGAGCCGTACATGGCTAACACCTTGTTCGTCTCCGTCGTCCCGGAGTTGGCGTCGGCTAAGATCGGTCTGTTGTCTTCTGGCGCGGGCGTCATCAAATATCCGCCGCCTTTCTCGACAGTAGCGCACCACATGTCCCGGTCGTCCGCAGTGGAAACGTACTGATTGGTTATCCTGGATCCTCCAGACGTCATTCTTCCTTGGTGCCCAAAGAGGTCCCCATGCGGCATTGTAGGAACGTAGCTTCGCCTGGGTCTCGACTTTTTCACCGTTTTGAAGGGAAATTGAGGACGAAGAGATTGGGTTCAATGTTCCACTTCTTCCCTTATGACCTCTTGAAGCGTCTTGCTTTTTTGTTCGCCGTGCCAACCAAGTGCCCTCTGAATTTCCTCTCTCACTATCTGACGAAGAACACTTGTGAAATCAGTTGCTTACTCCATCACGACTTAAAGCCGTTCAAACTTCTTGCGCGTAATTCTTTTTTGATGTATTGTATCGATATACTGGCACCATTTTATAAAGCCGTCTGCTGCCCAAACCTCCTTCAGGAGTAGAGCTTGATACATGTCCTCCGCAAAACCCTTCATGAGATGTGCAACCTTGTCTTCCTCCTTCATTCTAGGATCCACTATTTCACACAGCTCCAAGACGTCTTGAATGTAGGATACTGACGTTTCCCCTGGACGGTGTGCTCTGCACTTTAGTTTATCTTCAGTCTCGCACTTCTGTCGTTGTGTGTTGCCGAAACACTCGCTCAGTTCCGCCTATAATACTTTCCAGCTTGTCAACTTCTCCTCGTTGTTCTCATACCATAGCTTGGCAGTGCCCTCCAAGTAGAAAAATACGTTAGACAAACACACGGTGTCATACCATTTGTTAAATTTGGTTGTACGCTCATACACCTTCAGCCACTTGTTTAGATGTTGGCCATCGTCATCAGGGAACCCGGAAGGATGTCTCATGGGGTGGCACACAGCTGATGTCATCGTAACGTCCTCTTCTTCTTCTGTCTCCGATAGGTTGGCATCTGTTGAATATGGCTCGAGCTCGGGTTTCTCACAACCTAAATGGCGGTTCTGTCGTAGCCTCGTGGGAGCCACTGTGTCTTCAATAATGTGCTCTATCACAAGGTCCAGTACCCAGCATTTCCACCAGAATAATGTCACGTATAAGAAGGTGTAAGTAGATGAACACTAACTTCAGTTAACTAAGGTTTATTCAGCACTTGCAAATACAAGAGCACGGAGCGAACTGCCTCCGGCCAGAACATATACAGTATATGAAGAGCTACAGAACATTCCAGTATAATGATTCTTGAGATTTGTGGATACTTCTAGAATGTGCTCGAACCGAATACAGAAATTCAAATTGTACAGTTCCGGTGAATTTTGAACTCACGACTCTGCATGCATTTGTGTAGTATCACAACCACTACACCACGGTGCAACTCAGCTTGTTCTCCGACAATATTGTATCGTGTTTTTACTTTGTAAATTGCTATTGTGGTGACTCACTGAATGATGTTTCGTAGGTAAGATTTCAAAATGATAAGATGTGTAAACTGCAGCGAATCTAATGCCATTATAATCTAATGAAACGTGAACTCTCTTCTGGATGGAGGTATGCCTCTATGCAGTTCTGTTTGTTTCATATTTCAGTAATCGTTCACTTCGTTGACATGTACAAGATACAACAGCATGCCTCACTTCTTTCCTCATTGCATACATCTTTGGGCAAGCAAAGAACATGTAAGTAAGTTTCTTGCAAAAGTGAACATTAAATATGTTGTGCTTGCGATCTGAAACCTAAAAATGTAACGAACACAGACCAGTACCAGTAAGCAAACAAGCATTGGTTTCGGAGTCCCAGCTTCACTTACTCTGTAGAAATACGCTAAAAGTGGAATTAAATGGATATATAAAGCATGTTTTTCACTTCACCTCCTTCTCTTCTTGTTTATTCAAAATATTTAAACAAAAAGCAAGTTACATTAACGCGCCTAAATATGTCATATTATTAGAGCAAATACGCAATGAAGAACGTAAAAAGTTCGAAACTGCCTTTCCGACACTATGTTACTCATGTAAGACTGTAATTTTAAGTTTTTAAACAATTGTTGTGTGCGCACGACTGTAATCATGATCAAGAAGCAATCATAAACAGTTGTCTGTTAACTTTTTGTACTATTTAAGATGGCGGCAGGCCCTGACCACTCTGGCTTCAAAACGACGTACATCGTAAATCGATCGTGTCATCCCACTTCTTCTGTTACTTCAAATGATTTTATATACCTATGATATTTGCATAATCATCAAATATGCAACATAGCCTTGTAACCTAAGACATTTATCTTTGACTACCAGCCAATCAATAACTTTCATACTATAGTCCGGGACCATGCTCACTGCACATGTAACGAGCATACTGATGTGTATTCCGCGGTTGGAGAACTTGTTTACTACATATCTGACATATATTTACGCTGGGACACTCAGTTTAATATATCTTGACGATGAAATAAAATGAAATTGCATCGTATTGCATTATTGGCTGGGAGGCCCCATCCGGGAAGTTCGGCCGCCGAGCGCAAGTCTTAATTCAGTCGACGCCACATTGGGCGACTTGCATGCCGGTGATGAGGACGAAATGATGATGATGAGGACAGCACAACACCCAATCCACGAGAGGAGAAAATCCCCCACCCGGTCGGGAATCGAACCCAGGCCCGCTGCACGGAAGGCAAGGACGTTTCCACGCAGCTACGCAGGTGGACAGATCTTGGCGGTGACTTCAGTTAACAGAGTCTAATTATACCGAACATGTAAGTAGTATTGCTACAATGAGTTTTAATCTGACGTTGGAATGGTATAATAATGCTTTTTTACTCTGTATTCATTTGCACAAATATTTTTTCAGTGTTGTACATGATAGTGACTTAAGGCCGAAATCATGATAGTGATATAAGATAAAGATCTCTGTACAGCCAAACTGCGGAAATATCATTGAAACATGAAATAAGAGTGTTAGATAGGAAGGCGACATTCTTCTCACAATACTTTGTTCGATAACCTTAGACTACCGATTGTTGTTGTTGTTGTTGTTGTTGTTGTCTTCAGTCCTGAGACTGGTTCGATGCAGCTCTCCATACTACTCTATCCTGTGCAAGCTTCTTCATCTCCCAGTACCTACCGCAACCTACGTCCTTCAGAATCTGTTTAGCATATTCATCTCTTGGTCTTCCTCTACGATTTTTACCCTCCACTCTGCCCTCCAGTACTAAATTGGTGATCCCTTGATGCCTCAGAACATGTCCCACCAACCGATCCCTTCTTCTAGTCAAGTTGCGCCCCAAACTCCTCTTCTCCCCAGTTCTATTCAATACCTCCTCAGTTATGTGATCTATCCATCTAATCTTCAACATTCTTCTGTAGCACCACATTTCGAAAGCTTCTATTCTCTTCTTGTCCAAACTATTTATCGTCCATGTTTCACTTCCATACATGACTACACGCCATACAAATACTTTCAGAAATGACTTCCTGACACTTAAATCTATACTCGATGTTAACAAATTTCTCCTCTTCAGAAACGCCTTCCTTGCCATTGCCAGTCTGCAGTTTATATCCTCTCTACTTCGACCATCATCAGTTATTTTGCTCCCCGAATAACAAATCTCCTTTACTACTTTAAGTATCTAATTTCCTGATCTAATTCCCTCAGCATCACCCTACTTAATTCGACTACATTCAATTATCCTCGTTTTGCTTTTGTTGATGTTCATCTTATACCCTCTTTTCAAGACACTGTCTATTCCGTACAACTGCTCTTCCAAGTCCATTGCTGTCTCTGACAGAATTACAATGTCATCGGCGAACCTCAAAGTTTTTATTTCTTCTCCATGGATTATAACACCTACTCCGAATTTTTCTTTTGATTCGTTTACTGCTTGCTCAATATACAGATTGAATAACATCGGGGAGAGGCTACAACCCTGTCTCACTCCCATCCCAACCACTGCTTCCCTTTCATGTCCCTCGACTCTTATAACTGCCATCCAGGCTACAACCCTGTCTCACTCCCTTCCCAACCACTGCTTCCCTTTCATGTCCCTCGACTCTTATAACTGCCATCTGGTTTCTGTACAGATTGTAAATAGCCTTTCAGTCCCTGTATTTTATCCCTACCACCTGCAGAATTTGAGAGAGAGTATTCCAGTGAACATTGTCAAAAGCTTTCTCTAAGTCTACAAATGCTAGAAACGTAGGTTTGACTTTCATTAATCTATTTTCTAAGATAAGTCTTAGGGTCAGTATTGCCTCACGTGTTCCAACATTTCTACGGAATCCAAACTGATCTTCCCCGAGGTCGGCTTCTACCAGTTTTTCCATTCGTCTGTAAAGAATTCGTGTTAGTATTTTGCAGCCGTAGCTTATTAAACTGATAGTTCGGTAATTTTCATATATGTCAACACCTGCTTTTTTTGGGATTGGAATTATTATATTCTTCTTCTATATCCGTACAAAAACATGCGGAAATCCTGCTACCACCGTTGTATGTCTCCCGCAGGGCCATGTGAATAAGATTAGGTCACAGGAGAAGCTCTGTACACGAATGGCAGAGGTCAGAAATTTGTAGAGTGCTTGAAGTATATAACCATAGACGTAGATCTACGATTTCAGTAGTGTTAATGTAGATGTAGATGCTGTAGAACTGGCGGAAAATTTATATAGTTCTACGATAAGTGTCTCGTGAAGTGTATTCATGGAAGACACACTGACGCCAACCAAGGTCTCGTGGTGTGGGATGCGATAAGCTACATCTCCTGTTCAGCTTTGGTGTTCCTGTGGGGAACGCTAACTAGCTCTCGATATATGTACAATGTTGTTACACCCGTTCTTTTACCGTTTCTTGCAACAGAAAACAGAAAAGTGATATGTTAGTCCAATGGGATAATACTCGCTCACACACTGCCAAGATCGACTGGGAGTCAGCGCCTGCACTGGCGCCACTTACTAATATGAGTGTTTCAGCATTGGTCGATACCCGGTACCTCAGAACAGCTTCTGCTGTTAATCTGTAAATGTAATCATTTCATATACTCCAAATACACTGTTGCAACGTTGAATCTCGACCGAATTGCAAACCTCTGAAAGAGTGTACTAATTTTTTTTCCGGCGGTATAGTTCATTTCGTTGGGACTATGTAATTTAGACAACCCCTAAGAAAATACTCGCGATTTCATTACACGTCTCTACTGTAATACAGTGTTCACACACTTAAAATCCACGGACTCTTCTACTACAACGTGACCACTCACATTTCACAGTAGTTCCGCGCCACCACGGCCCTTGTGAGACGCGAGGCAGCGCAAAGAGACCCACACGCGGAAGACCATGCACATCGAATCGTCTAAATATGAACGGTGCTCTTACCCACCGTACTGGAAATTCCGTGTGGCTAGGGCCTCCCGTCGGGTAAACCGTTCGCGTAGTGCAAGTCTTCGGCGACTTGCGTGTCGAACCCACTGTACTGAGATACCGTGTTTTCAAACGTCAGAGCACTAACACGTGTAATCTTCTTTAACTGCCTGGCCGCCAAATACGTTCAAGTGACTACGAGATCGTAGATAACACCGGTGTGCTTCCCGCGTCTAACGTGCTGGTGTCCTAGTATAATGCCGCGGTGAGCAGTTTAGTCTGTATTGCGACTACTAACTTTCCTGTCGTTTTAATTTCTACATCATATTATCCACAATTTGTAGTACACGAGGCAAATTCAGAGCACATCTCCTTGGGTGCACTGAAAGGCGGGAAACGTCTCTGAAAAGCATCCATATTCAGAAAGCGCCAAGCGTGTACTCGACAGCGGCGAAAATGTATCACTGACAATGGAGGGAGGGGTGACTAGCAAGGACGAGGAAGCGGGGGAATAAATGTGAACACGGCCGTACAGAAAATGGCTGGAGAGGCCCTGGGAGATGGAAGCAGCAGCAGGAAGCGGCGGAAATGGCGGGGAACAGACAAGGCGACGGAGGCACGGCGCCGCCGCACCGCCTTCCAATAGCTGCCGCTGTCACAGCTCAGGCCGTATTGTTATTTATGACTGCCGCAGAAGGAACCGCTGCGCGGCTTAAAAGCGGCCGACTTCCCTTTCAGCCTAACGACTCCCTCGTGACCCCGCAGAGGCAACGCCTTACCGTCAGCGTCGGCTGACGTGGTGACTACGATGAAAGCAGCTCGACACTTTGTGTGTATTGGGTAGATTATATGTCTCTGGATGTCAAAATGCTTTCATCCTCCGATAACATCAAATAAAGTTTTCAGATAAAAGTAAAGAACCCCAGATTTGCGTTATTAATCTGACATAAGAGAAAGCGGGAGAAAAAACGAAACAGGAAAATATGGAAAACTCAAGCAATCGTTTCATTTTTTATAACTGAAGTCGCTCATTAACTAATCGTTACACCTATACTCTTGCACGGATAGTTGAGAAAGGACGTTTCCAGCTTGAATAAAAATGTTCACACACCTACTGATGTGGGACAGTGTTGTGTAACGAAAGCGGAAATCTATAGCTCCTGGATTTTATATTCTGCTCACGAACTCCTGTAGGTGGCAGACTAAGCTATTTATTTATTGTTTCAGAAGAAAAGGAGAGACTGTTAGATCACTGATCCAGACGTATCTGTTTGTTGTATTGTTCCTCCCAGGAATTTCAACTTATCACTTGTTTCTCTTCTGACAATGTCTGTTAATGTGAAAAATGCCCGGTTGCACCATACATCTGAGTCAGTGTCAAACGTCAGGTCCCTCTATTTCTGGCTGGGTGAGTCATTTCAGAAGTCCGTGTAAACCAATTCCACTCTTGAAACTTTCTTTTATTTTCGTTATCCCTTCTTAGCTGTAAAGACTAAAAGGTAGGGGAGAAGGGCTACGTCTCTATCTTACACCCTTTTTAATCCAAGCATTTCGTTCTTGGTCTTCCACTCTTGTTGTTCCCTCAGGGCTCTTGTACATATTTTTTATTACCCATCTTTTCCTATAGCTTATCCCCTGTTTTTCAGAATTTCGAACACCTTGTCTCATTTGACGTTGCCGAGCTCTTTTTCCAGGTCGACAAAACGTATTAAAGTGTCTTCACTCTTCTGTACTCTTGCTTCCATTATCAACCGCGACGTCGGAACTGCCTCTATGGTCCCCTTACATTTTATAAAGCCAACCTGATCGTCATCTAACAAATTCTCAATTTTCTTTTCCATTTTCCTGAGTATTATTCTTGTCAGCTACTTGGACGCATGAGCTGTTAAGCGATAATTCTCCAATTTGTCAATTCTTGCAACTTTGGGAATGGTGTGGATGATATTTTTCCCAAAGTCAGACGGTATATTGCCGGACTAATATAGTCTACACACCAAAGTGAACAGTCTTTTTGTTGCCACTTCCCCACTGATTTTAGAAATTCTGATGGAATGTTATCCACTCCATTTCCGTTATTTGATCTTAAGTCTTCCAAAGCTGTTCTCAGCTCTGATTCTAATACTGTATTCCCTTTCTCATCAATGTCGACTCCTGCTTCCTCTTCTATCACCGCCTCAGACAAGTCTTCTCCCTCGTAGAGGTCTTCAGTGTGCTCTCTCAACCTGTCCGCTATCTTCTGTGCATTTAAAAGAGGAACTCCCATTTCACTCTTAATGTTACCTCCCTTCCTTTTAATTTCACCGAAAGTTGTTTTGTCTTTTCTTTGTGCTTAGTCAGTCTTTACAATTATTTCTTTATTTTTTCCTGCAGCCATTTAGCCTTAGCTTGCCTGCGCTTCCTACTTATTTCATTCGTTAGTGACTTATATTTCTGTATTCCTGAATTTCCATGAAACGTGTTTGTACTTCTTTCTTCCATCGAACAGCTGAAGTATTTCTTTATTACCCATAGCTTCACCATAGTTACTTTCTTTGAAATTATGTTTTTCTATCCAGCATCTGTGATTGCCATTTTTAGAGGTGTCCATTCTTTTTCAGCTGAACTGCCTACTGAGCTATTCCTTATTGCAGTATGTAAGCCTCGGACAGCTTCAAGTGTATCTCTTCATTCATCAGAAGCCGGCCGGGCTGGCCGAGTGGTTCTAGAAGCTACAGTCTGGAGCCGCGCGATCGCTACGGTCGCAGGTTCGAATCCTGCCTCGGGCATGGATGTGTGTGTTGTCCTTAGGTTAGTTAGGTTTAAGTAGTTCTAAGTTCTAGGGGGACTGATGACCTCAGAAGTTAAGTCCCATAGTGCTCAGAGCCATTTGAACCATTCCTCAGAACTTCCATATCCCACTTCTTTGCACCTCGACTGTTCCTGACTAGTCTTTTAAACTTAGCCGACTCTTAACCACTACTAAATTGTGATGTGAGTCTATGTCTGCCCCTGGGTTCACCGTATAATCCAGTTTCTGATTTCGACATCTCTAACTTAAACCTTCCCATATCATCCGTCCTTTTCCTAGTACACCTCCTCTCTTTTGATTCTTTAATAGAGTATTCGCTGTTACCATCTGAAATTTATTGCAGAACTGAATTAGTCTTTCTCCTCTTTCATTCCTAGTACCAAGTCCATATTCCCCGTAACCCTTTCTTCTACTGCTTTTCCTATATCGACATTCCAATCCCTCTTGACTTTCAATATTTCATTTCCCTTTACGTACTGAATTTCGGTACTTACAATCATTCTAAAGCTTAAGCAAACTTCCCGCAGTACAATTCTTTGATACCAAAGGGTGGCCGCTTCCAGTGACTCTCGTGCTGGCGAGAGAAAAAGCTCCATCGTTGGGCGCCAGCTTTGTGTATATCCCCACTGCTCGAGATTCACTCCAAATCTTGTGATACTGAGTGTCTTCCAAGCTACTCTGTCCTTTAGGGGCCTTCATACCTTCACTTTAATTGCGCAGTCCGTCACGTGTGACGGCATATCTTAGTGAGGACCTGAACGATTACCGGAGGCAACTGTGCCGTTCAGACTGGCCGTTCTCATGCACCCGAGACTCATCCTTTGTGACGACAAACGGTGCAGTGCCCTTAGATGATAATACGTTTCTTACACCCTTGTCTTAATCTGTATCCGAAGCCTACGCCGTGACCGTCATGGCCTCCATGACATAAATCGATCTTTTGCCTTTATTCAATGTTACTTTAATTTTCATGAGCTCTGGGATATAGAATGTGCTGCATATTCACACCGGATTAAAAAAATTCTGACTGCGCACGATATCTTGTCAATATCAAGGCGATGATAATCCATTCCTCCTGATTATTACGTTCTTCTTCATTATTAGATTTCGTTCCGCATTATCACTATTTTATTTTGTGTGGATAACCCCGTACGTATCTGACCAGAAATCCTGTTAACTCTCCTTCAAAATAATTATCATTGTACTTATCTTCCATTTCTCTATCGGTTTTCTCTAACATACCAACACAACTAGAAACACCACATTAATTTTGTCTTCGAGCTATTCTTCTAATCTTCAGCATTCTTCTGTGGCATCACGTTTGAAAATCTTCTATTCTCTTCTGATTTCACTGTACTCTAAATACGTCCAGAAAAGACTTCCATTCACTTAAGTTTATGTTTTATGTTAAAAAAGTTTTCTTTTGAGAAATGCTATTCTTCCTATTTCCAGTTTGCATTTTATATCCTCTGTACTTAGGTCATCGTCAGGTACTTTGTTATTCAAGTAGCGCCTGATTCGGTTCAAATGGCTCTGAGTACTATGGGACTCAACTTCTAAGGTCATTAGTCCCCTAGAACTTAGAACTAGTTAAACCTAACTAACCTAAGGACATCACACACATCCATGCCCGAGGCAGGATTCGAACCTGCGACCGTAGCGGTCTCGCGGTTCCAGACTGCAGCGCCTAGAACCCGCACGGCCACTTCGGCCGGCTTGCCTGATTTAATTCGACTACATTCCATTACTCATCTTTTACATTTCTTGGTCTCTGTTCAAGACACTACGCATTCCGTACAAATGCTCTTCCTAGTCCTTTGCCGTCAGCAGATCTCATAAGTTTTGTGTCTTGTCTCTGAACTTTAATTTCCTTTCCACATTTCTCCTTGGTTTCCTCAGAGCTTGCTCAATGCAGTTATTGAAGACGCTATAACTCTACCTCTCTCCGTTTTCAACTGCAGCTTCCTTGTAATGCCCTTCAGCTCTTTTCAGTGCAATGTGATTTGCGTGCATGTTGTACAATAACCTTTTCCCCCTGTATTTTATCAGTTCTATCTTGGAAAAGAATGTAGTCAAGTCAACGTTGTCAAAATCTTTCTTAAAATTTACAAACAAACGTAGATTTGTCTTTTTTTCAATCTATCCTCTACGATAAGCTATGGAAGTCAGTATTGCCTCGCGTGTTCCTACATATCTCAGAAACTGAAACTGATATATAATGTAGATAACTTGGTATAAACACCGACGATAATCAAAACTTTCACCTACACGAGACAAATCGTTTGGCAGACAATCATTAAAATTCTTAACAAAGCAGCATCAACTGGCCAAAGAAGCTTCCAAATGCCTTTACGAGCAATAAGAGCGTATTACAATGCCATCTTGATTGCTATTTTTATCTACAAGTCGATGCGTTTCTGGTGATACTGTGCTCATTACCACTGAATCTAGCAGTAAGACTAAAATATAAGCAATATTTGCCCAATAAAGCTCACCATGATAAGGAAGGGAAGCTATTCAGCATAAAGCAACATCGAAAAAGAAAACAAGGCAGACACTAATACTGGACAGCAAGAAATCTGGGACAGGACAGACACCGGCAGAAGAACCTACCAGTTCCTTTCCTAACCCATCATGAATGTCGTAATTTTGCCCAGTAAACACTAATTGTCAGGGCATAGTCGACATCCCAGTTACTCGCTGAAAATAAGACATTGCACGACTGATACTTCTGAATTGGTGGAATCGGCTCTCCGGATCATCTTGTCTGGGAGTGTGACAATAGACAAGATGTTATAGATCTGGACAGAAATGTTTTTGGTAATATACAAGTCGTAGCATAATACGAAATGAGGAACTTTGGAAAAAAACTGAACCAGCTAACGGTCAAAGTATCAACTTATGAGCAGGCAGAGACAAGGAACAAGAGGCTGTTCATCATGAACATTAGGCGCACCAATGCAGAGTACTCAACTACTATGACCTTCCGGAAGCAGTGAGCAATTAGCAACGGGGAGTACCAGGAAGGATTTACTGAGACAGTAATAACCATCTCCCCACCTCTACACCTTGGGTGAATGGCAGCACAGCCCCTATGAATCCTGAGTTGTGCATCAGCGTGCCAGCTGTTTTCTAGACAAACGATCAAATCAAGTTCTGCTTCTGACACCAAATACAATAGCGTAGTGTAGTGTAGCGCAATGCAGTGTTCTGTAACGTAGTGTGTGTGTGTGTGTGTGTCTGTGTGTGTGTGTTTGTGTGTGGTAGGTGTCTATAATCATAAATTACAAAATCAGTACATTAGTGTTGAGGAATTCGTATGTCTTCTGGGTTCTGGTTAAGCAATTATCTGCATTCCAGAGAGTCAAACGGTGGTACGTAGATCTTTCTCTTTGTTCAGTTTTATGTACATATTTGCTTTCTTCCTTGAAACACCAGTTTGCTGAGTAAATTAATACCTTAGAAATTTTATGATTTGACTCGAGATCTTAATCCAGTTTCCAGTATCTTTGCCCGACGGTTTTTGGAGACGCTCTGTGCACAACCTCTGCCCTGATTTCAGCTGCTGTCATTCAAAGCCAGTCGATGAATCTTACTACATTCATATGGTGAAGTTGTCTTGGGCAAGCACCCATGGTCTAGGACTAGCGTCTTCGATTGGTAGTGAAAACATTCTTAGTCATGAGTTCGAACCCTGCCACCCCTTAAATTGCACGTGCTGCCGAAGACTTCCGGCAAGAGAAGTGACCATCATTCTGAATCGACCTTGCCAAAGAAGGTGGAGGAGCGGTCAGAGGTTCACGGTACTCTCTTGCCCTTGAAGTGGGAAATCGCCCTTAAAGGCGGAATAATCAGCAATGATCAACGGCATGGGGGTGCAGAAGGCTGCGAAAATCACTGCATTAAAGACACATAATGCATATCTACAGGACAAGTAGCTTGTAACTGTAAAAGTGTCATGATGATCCCTCCATTGGCAAAAGATTCCGCAATAGGCCCCAGTTCGGTTCACCGGGAGGGGGATAGCATGGGGGATGTGACCACGAGAAAAAGATTGAAGAAACAGCAAAAGGGCAACATTCTACGAGCCTGGGCGTGGAATGTCAGAAGTTTGAATGTGGCAGAGAGGCTTGAAAATCTGAAAAGGAAAATGGAAAGTCTCGATCTAGATGTAGTCAGTGAAGTGAAATGGAAAGAAGACAATGATTTATGGTCAGATGAGTATCGGGTAATACCGACATCAGCAGAAAATGGAACGAGAGAAGGATTCGTTATGAACAGGAAGGTAGGGCAGATGGGAACAGTCTAGTGACATGGTTGTCATCAGAATCGACAGCGAACCAACACCGACAACGATAGGTCACTTATACATGCCGACGTCACAGGCTGAAGACGAAGAGGTGGAGAAAGTATGTCAGGATACTGAATGGGTAATTCAGTAAGCAGAAGTAGATGAAAATCCAATAATCATGGGGGATTGGAATGCGGTTGTAGCAGAAGGAGTAGAAGAAAGGGTTACGGGATAATATGGACTTGGTACTAGGAACGAGAGACAAGAAAGAGTAATTGAGTTCTGCAAGAAATTCAGCTAGTAATAGCGAATACTCTGTTAAAGAATCACGAGTATACTTGGTAAAGGTCGGGAGATACGGAAAGATTTGAGTTAGATTACATCATGGTCAGGCAGAGATTCCGAAATCAGATACTGGATTCTGCCGGGAACAGATATAGCTTCAGATCACAATTTAGTTGTGATGAAGAGCAGGCCGATGTTTAAGAGACTAAGTGAGGAAGAATCAACTTGCGAAGAAGTGGGATACACAGGTAGTAAGAAATGAAGAGTTACGCTTCAAGTTCTCTGAGGATATAGATATCGCGATGATGAATAGCTCAGCAGGCAGGTCAGATTTAGGGGAATCAGAGAAGTTGGAGAGAAAACAGAGGTAAAAAGTAATACAGCAATACAAATCGCTTAACAATGTAATAAACAGGTAGTGCAGGATAGCTAAAGCGAAATGGCTTCATGAAAGATGTGAAGAAATCGAAAAAGACGTGGTTGTCGGATGAACTGACTCAGCATATAGAAAAGTCAAAATAACTTTAGGTGGAATTAAAAGCAAGGGGTGTAACATTAAGAGTGAAGTGGGCATTCCACTGTTAAATGCAGAGGAGAGAGCGGATAGGTGGAAAAAAATGGTTCAAATGGCTCTGAGCACTAAGGGACTTAACTTCTGAGGTCATCAGTCCCCTAGAACTTAGAACTACTTAAACCTAACTAACCTAAGGACATCACACACATCCATGCCCCAGGCAGGATTCAAACCTGCGACTGTAGCGCCTGGACCCGCTCGGCCACTTCGGCCGGCGATAGGTGGAAAGAATGCATTGAAGGCCTCTGCGGGAGAGAGGGTGGAGAGCTTATCTTATGTGACAGAAGAAGAAACAGGAGTCGATACTGAAGGAATAGAAGATCCACTATTAGATTTTAAAAGATCTTTGGAAGGCTTAAGATCAAATAAGGGAGAAGGGGTGGGTAACATAACACCAGAATTTCTAGAATAATTGGGAAAAGTGGCAACACAAAGTCTGTTCACGTTGGTGTGTAGAATGCGACATAGTCTGGCGATATACTACCAGACTTTCGGAAAAGCATCATCCTTACAATTCCGAAGATTACAAGAGCTGACAAGTGTGAGAATTGTCGCTCAATCAGCTTAACAGTGCACACAAGCAAGTTGATAACAAGAATAATACCGTATAGCGAAGAAAAGAAAAGAAAACTGAAGATGTTTTAGTGACGATCAGTTTCAATTTAGAAAAGATAAACTCACCAGGGAGGCAGTTGTGAGGTTGCTATTGATAATGAAAGCAAAACTAAAGAAAATTCAATGTACAGTCATACTCAAAAGTATCGGAACGACATGAATTGCATTTCGCCTGATTCGCATGCAACCGGCATAACGCAGCTGTCTAGCAGGTCCTCTAATCGCTCCTTGCTACAGTCGTTTGACTATTGAAAATGGCTCCAACATGTCACCACTAGAAAACACTGCTCTGTATCGCAGTAACTCAAGATGTAAAGTAATACCACGATGCTACAAATATTAGGGAACACCTTATCACAGATAAGACTGTCATTAAGGCTTGTAAGCTCACATTTATTACAATAAATGACACACCTGAAATGCTACCACTGTCATTATTACGACAGATAGGTAATGCACGTAGTGCGTTCGTCGTATTCGTCATTTCCTCTTCAAAGTAATATACAGTACTTATTATTTAACACAAAATGACATTTATAAATTTAAGTTATCCACGAGCAGCTAGTTAACAATATGTATGAACTTCAAATGACACGACGAACCGTCTCGTTCTGCATAAGGATTCAAACCCAGGTCAGGCAGACTAAACAAAGATTTCGTGACTGACGCAATCTAACAGTCATTTCTGATTAGGCATACAGATAATGATATACCTCGATTTTAGACAGCATCAGTTAGCAAATATCAACTTTAAATTACATAACGCAAACATTTTTAACGGACGCGAATTCCTCCCCAGCATCTATTATCCCTGTTAACGAACTACGAGAGATGTTAAATATTCGCTTCTTCACAAGTAACTTACTTGAAATGCCGTGAGGTAAAGCTTTGTGTTGGACAGGGATTCGAACCCAGAACCTAATCGGATTGATATCGAAACACAACCAACTGTGACATATCGGATTTCCTTGGCAGTACCTAGATGTTTTAACTGAAATGTCGAGGCGAAACATTAATTTTTTCCTTCCCAGGACTCCAACCCGGCACCTATCGCTGTTATATTCTAGAGAAAACGAACGTTAAATATGGGTTTGTTGCACCAGCAGCGGCATGTGAGCATGTTTGAACTAGAAATAATATGACGAAGAGTTCAGTGCTCACTGGGAATAGAGCCCCACACATACCGTTGTTGACTACACACAAAGAGACGTCAGCTACCGAATTTTTCTCCACCAGCAGCTCGGAGTAACATCTTGAACTTACAGTGACCTCGCAAATAGTTCTGTGTCCCACTGGGAGTCAAAAACGGCAGACATCGTTAGTGTTGACAACGAATGAAGAAACATTAGAAATCAATATTATTATCCACCAGCAGATAGGTATTCTCATGCTAGAGCTTGATAATACATAAAGAAATCTTTAGTGCCGGGCCAGGATTCGAACCCATTCACACGTAATATGTGGAGATGTTGACGAATCTGCAGTTTTGAACACATAACAAATTATAGCCGAGCTGTATTGCCACGAAGGGATCAAATTCCGCGTTAAGGGTGGTCTGAGTTCCATTCTCAGTTCAGAACCAATTTTATCGACATACAGAAGCCCAGATAATAGATGGAATAAGTGTCCTGTGACCCTACATAGCGTTTGTTTCGTCACTGGAAATAAATAACTAGTATAAGAAAGGTTACTGGGGATAGAGTTTCTACATGTCGCCACTCCAGACTTTATTGTGGTTCAACCTAACGTCTACTTGGCAGAGAAGGAATATCATCTTTAATGTGAATTTCAGACCACACTGCCATTATATCTTCTTCACTTGGTGTAGTCAGAACAGAATGGAATCTTTCACTCCCTATCTAAAATCATTGACAGAAGTGGGAATCGAACCCAGACCATAGGAATAAGAACCTACAATTTTTTTTTATGAAACACCTTAAACCCACAGGCTGAGTGAAAACTTTCATATAACCGAAGTAACCGACAGTTATTTGTAGCGCTAATAATTAGGAAATTATAGCTCTATTAGATGAATCACAAAGTTGACGACTTCAGCGATTTTCCGACAGCTGATTGGAGCAGCCCTAATTTCTTCATCTTCTAGTGTGTGTAAGTGATTAAGTGTATCTGATGATGACCCACCAAGCAATCTATTCTAACCAATAAATACACCATGTGATCATAAGAAGCTACACAGTACGAGCACTCCGCTCATTGCCATAAGCAATTTCATTGCTATAAGAGGACAAGAACAAGGTGTGTGAAGCTTGATATTCATCCTGTTTGTGACAAAAATATAAAAATAATACTTTCACGAGTATCACTGTAAGACTCAGACAATCGTGTGGGTCTTAAATTTTTGTGAAAATGAAATAAAAATTTCTTACCATTAATATACCGTTCTATGAATATTATTGTCGTAAAGAAACACTCATTCGAAATATCTGTTCCAAGTTTAACGCAGGAGTATCAAAGGGCTAAATACTATGAAATGAGTCAAGGTATTCATTAACAAAAACAGACAAATCGTAGTAACATAATCTGTATATTGTTGCCTGTATTAGCGATAATGAACTATCACTGCAGTGCTTAATGCCATCCATGGTTGTACTAGCTACATTTAATCAACGAAATTAGGAAAAATGAGTGCTAGTTTGAAAAAGCTGCAGCCTCCTCAGTAATACCGAGCAGTTTCAGTTTACCTACTATTGATTCCTAAATATGTTCATTACACTGGTGTGAAAACAGTCATCTACATCTGTAAAGTGAGTCTTATTTACAGACGCCAGTACCTGTCACACTGCTTTACAACAAACACTGCTACTTCCCATATAATTCAGAGGAAGTTTCCATCTATGAATCTCCATAGTTGGTGATTTATAGAAAAAGTATGTTTTTACTTTTCTTATAAACTAAGTAGGATTTCCAGTTTCCTTCCTTGTGTTAGATGTGAGCTTGTTGGATATTTTTGCACCAGAGTACGTAACTCCAATCTGAAGTGTAGACAAGTAGGCAAAGTCTACATGAAAATTATTCTTTTGTCTTTTATTGTGATGGTGTAGATCACAGGAGAGCTGAAACCGATATATCTCAGGTGCAAAAACAATTAATGACTAAATGTATTGGGAAATAACTGTAAGGATTCCAAGCTCATTAAAAGGTTTCTCAACATATACAGTTGTGTATTTCAGACACTATATTTTTACTGGTCGTATATTTACTTCAGGTACACTTCTCTGGAATATAACTCCATAAGACAACAGGGAGTGACGATATACAAAATAATCCAGCATTCTTGTCTTTAGGGAAACATAGTGAGACATAATGTAAACTGAAGGTGCAGGGGATTGAAAGGAAAGGAACTGTTGATGTCAGTTGCATCGGGACGTTATGCGACTCAGTGGCTACGAGTGAAAATATGTGTCACGCTAGGATTCTTTTTTTTTAGAACTACTATTTATTTATATAATATTTTATTTATTCATTTCATTTTAATGTCCCAAAAGAAAAATCATATATAAAAAAGAAGGGAAAGAAATATAGGACTGAACTGACATCCTCGTCACTTCACTGGGATTACATCCTATCCCTCGAAACAACGTAAACCTGGGACTCCCCACCGCTTCGGGGGGATATGAAACATGCTGCCTAGAAAGTTCGCAAAATACGTTTTATATTTAGAGTGGCGTCGGATGATTTCATGTTGTTCTAGTAGATAATGCCAATAGTCCATTCCCGATATCAAGGTCCGCGAGAGCACGTAGTGCGATGCGTGTCCTCCAATCCATCGGATTGCTGAAGTTTTTTGTGAGGGGAAAAATACAGCGTCAGGGAAAAATAAAGCGTCCGTCGTGATCGTTGATTCGTCGGTGCGCCGGAGGAGGGCCATGATGCGTTGCGTCAGCCGCCAAACATCCTTTGCCTCACCGCACTGCAGAGAATGTTCGTCGGTGTCCTGCATGCCACATGTAAGGCAGAGAGGGGAATCCACCATGCGAATGTCGTACAATCGTTGGCGGTTGACTGTCTTGCGGTTGATTAGTGTATACCATGACGATCGCGCTGCTGTGGTGAGGAGAGGTGTATGGACAGCTCGCCAAATCTGTCGCCAGTTTCGTGTTGGGTATTTAAGTTCGACAACATTGCTGCCACGATGACGCCGCAAGTATCGATATGTCTCACGGGTAGTGGGGATTCTTGTAGAAGGTATCTGTAACTGAACATAACTAAAATCAACAAAAAATCGCGCGACGTGAGAAAAAGAGGGCGAGATTGTGCCTACCGCCACCGGTGGGTCAAAGGACGTGGGAAGAAGCACTTCCAGGATGGCCGACGTGATGGCGTGTTGCCGTTGGTTCCAAGTGCGTAGCGTCGCTCGCAGGTATAGAGCTAGAGCCTTCTACCGCACATCCGTGAGGTTAAGTCCTCCAGAATGGTGTGGGAGACTTAAAGTCTTGTATTTGATCTTAAACAACATTCCTTGGCTGACAGTATCCAAAGGCCGCCATTAATCTGTCAGCAATACCATGTGGCATTGGCAGTACCTGTGCCATGTGCGGCAGTCGCGAGGCCAGGTGAACATTAGTGTAGTCCACCCTTTGCAGCAGGTCGTGCGTTCGGAGTGAATTGTTGCGTATGTGCAGTCGGACGTTCTGGAGGAGACGTCGATAGCTCGCCGCCGCTGATTTCTGTAGCGATCGGGTAAAATGGCTCTGAGCACTATGGGACTAAACATCTTAGGTCATAAGTCCTCTAGAACTTAGAACTACTTAAACCTAACTAACCTAAGGACATCACACACACCCATGCCCGTGGCAGGATTCGAACCTGCGACCGTAGCAGTCCCGCGGTTCCGGACTGCAGCGCCAGAACCGCTAGACCACCGCGGCCGGCTACGATCGGGTAAACAATACACCTAAGCATCGCAAGATGTCCACCGTCGTAAACGGACTGTGCAGAGCGTCCAGCCCTCGACCGATGTGCAATATCTTGGTTTTATTCATGTTGACCCTGCTTCCCGCAGCTACTCCGTACGTAGTAAGAAGGGTAACCACCTGACTTACTTCGTTCTCCGACCGGACGAGTATCATCAAGTCGTCGGCATATGCGCGACACGTGAAGGAGCTCGCACGGAATCGGACGCCTGTTAGAGTCCGTCTAAGAGTCTGCAGCAATGGTTCGAGCACTATTGTAAACAGTATCATCGACAAGGGACATCCTTGCCTAACTGAGCTGCAAACAGGAATCGTTCCTACCTCCCTGCCATTGACGCTCACCGTCGAAGAAGCGCCGCGAAGGAGGCGCATGATGACTGTAATAAAATCCTGTGGTATCGCCATGCGTCGCATGGTCGAGTCAAGGAAATCACGGTTGATCCTGTCAAAGGCACGATCAAAATCCACCGATACGAACGCCGCTCGCATGCGACAAGCTTGCGTCAGGGAAATTACGTCACGGTATTCGCCGAGGATAGAATGTATGTTGCTCCGAACCCCTAGACAAGCCTGGTCTGGTGGTATTGTCTTGGATATTACAGTCTTGAGCCTTGCCGCCAACATTCACGCAAAGATCCTATAATCAGTATTGAGCATCGTGAGCGGTCTAAATTGATGGGCGCTGACACTCGCTGTCGATTTCGGTATTGGTATAAGTAGTCCCGCCATGAACTGCGACGGAACGTCCGTGTCAGGGCTCAATAACTCATTATACATCAATACCAACTGGGACATCATTAAATCCGCAAATGCGCGGTAAAATTTGAGAGTCAACCCATCTGGCCCAGGGGATTTATGCACCGTACCCTTCGCGCCCCGGATGTCATCTTCCGTTAGGGGTTCCAATAGCGCCTCTGCATACGGACCATCCACCTCCGTTTGCATCTGTTGCAAAATTTTTTCTCCGGTCCGATTGTCCGTCGGCGTCCCAGTGAAAAGGAGGCGGTAATGCTCCAGAAACTCAGCAGCAATGTCCTGTTGTGACGTCAAGGGCCGACCATCGTCATCATGGAGGACTGTGATTAGGGATCGGCGATTACGCGCATGTCCCTTGATGCATGCCAATACGTTCTCCATCGACGTTGTCCAAGCACCGAGCACGGATCGAAAGTCCCTCCAGTCGACGTCTCGTGATCGATAAAATGCAGGCCTGAATGCGATGGACTTCCGCTTGACGCTCGGGCGATGGGGCCCTGGAGGACAGGTCGCGGAGCACCATGTAGTAATAATAAAGTGTATCTCGGAGCCATTTCGCTTTTTCCTTGCCATACGTGATGAGAGCTCTTCGTATCGCCGGTTTTGCACACTGCAGCCACCACGAAAGAACCGTACGGTGCAGCGGCAGACGGCGAGTGCAAGTCTGCCATGTTTCTTCGATCCGCTGGCGACATTTGAGATCCACCAATAAGGATGAATTAAGTTTCCAGGAACTACGACTCCTCCAGACCCTCTGCCGTGGGAGGTTTAACGTGCATAAATATGCAAGGTGATCCGTAAAAGCTGTGGGCCAACGTTCAGCAGCCAACACGTGATCTCTTAATCCGTCAGAAACATAAATCAGATCCAGCCTGCTCGCCGAGTGGCTAGTAAAATACGTGTAGCCCTCTCGCTGCCCATGGACCTTTTCCCACGTGTCCATAAGGGCCATGTCCCGGCAGATCGTGTTCAATGCGTGGCAGGAGCTGAAATTAGGAGTTTGATCCTTCGGTGTGAGTACACAGTTAAAATCCCCCCTACCAAGATGTGGTCATACCTCCCATTGAATAGGGGGGCAATCTCCTCCGAGTAGAATCGTGCACGCGCCTGTCGATTGTCAGATCCGGGGGGTGCATAGATGTTGACGAAACGAATGCCATTCACGGTCATAGCCAAACCCCGAGCCGAAGAAAGGTAATCGAGGTCACACATCGGAATCCCTTCTCGGACTAGTATCGCTGTGCCACGTCCTCCATCTGGAGTCGGCGCTAGGTAAGTGTTGTATCCATACACGTCGGAAAAAGCAGCATTGCAGGTTTCCTGCATCAGCAGAATATCAACGTCAGTGGCGTAAATCATGTCCCGGAGAAGTTGCATCTTTGCAAGCGAACGTGCGGTGTTAATGTTCACTGTGCCCACCTTATATGCTTGGTTCGTTGTCGTTGTCATGCTCGTGTCATGTCATTGAGAACACCAAGGGCTTTAGTCCACTATTCGTGCCCAGAGGGGTGTCCGCTAACGGGCTTTCCTCCTTTGTTGTCGTTCCGTGGTGTGCATCCTGTAGGTGAGTGGTCATCATTAGGGGGTGGCAATTCCTGTATGTATTCGACTGGTTCCGCCCAGTCGCAGTGGTCATCCATCCGAGAAACGTCCTCTGATGTATTTCGACGTGGCTGCTGGGACATTGGTATCCCTGACTCCTTCGTCGGCAGCGCTAGGTCAGTCGGTTTCAATGAAGAGGGACCATCTGAAAGGCAGGACATCCGGTCACCATCTGACGGAATCCTGTCAGCGTCCTCTAAAGGCACGTGTTCTGTGTCAGACAGTTCTTCGGCTAGGATACCTTCCGTGTCCCCGAGGCTAGGGGGGACGTGTCACCCGAACTATGGCGACGCTTTTTGCGACGCTTCGGCGGTCGCTGTTAGCGTGCCCTTGGCCTCTGCTGCCTCACTGTGTTCGTCGATCGTTCGTTGGTCCGTTGCCGGCGCCACTGTCTCGACCTCTACTTCCACGCTGCGAGCTTCATGTGAGTTTTCGGAAGGTTCCTCCCTCAACTGACGTGACGTGGGTGTAGGGACATTCTCCGAGCCACCTCCATGCTCCCGTAACTCGGTCTGCTCTTGCATAAACACGTCCTTGTCACGATCCGAACTGGGCAACACCTCCCGGCGAGCCACCGAAACGTACGTCATCGGCAGTTGCGTGGGAACTTCTCGCTGTGACGCTTCTCCATGTGGCAGTTGCACGACGCGTCGTTGTATGCACTCCGAGCGGATATGTCCTTCTCCGCCACAGCCAGAACAGGTGCGTGGCTGGCCATCGTAGGTCACAATAGCTTGACATCCGCCAATGTATAAATAAGACGGGATATATTTAGTAAGGACGACCCGCACCTGTCGCACGCCGTTTAGCACAGGATAGGTACTAAAACTAGCCCAGCGTTCAGGCGTATGACTAAGTACCGTTCCATATGGTCGCAGCGATTCAGTAACCATCGATTCTGGTACCTCAAACGGCAGTTCAAAGATCCGAATGACCCTCACACCCAATCCTGAAGGAGCTACTGTTACATCGCTGATATGGCCATTAGAGTGTCGAAATTTAAATCCTCTTTGAGCAGCGGAGAGAGTTCTTTCACACGCAGCTTCATCGCTCATCTTTACGTACATTGTACTGCTTACAATGGACAGGTGTATTCCAGTTATGTCTGCATCAGGTAAACGAACTTCTTCCCTCAAAAAACGCTCTATTTCTAAAGCTTTGCGCTACAGTCTAGAACCGTGTGGCCGCTACGGTCGCAGGTTCGAATCCTGCCTCGGGCATGGATGTGTGTGATGTCCTTAGGTTAGTTAGGTTTAATTAGTTCTAAGTTCTAGGCGACTGATGACCTCAGAAGTTAAGTCGCATAGTACTCAGAGCCATTTTTTTCTAAAGCTTTGGGTCTGGCAAATTCATTGTCGAAGGTAAATTGGAGCGTAGTCTTTCGAAAATTGTGTGCCATGGCGATCGAGGCAGACAACAACACCCGCGAGTACCGGCGGTGTAAACACTTCCTCGTCCATGCGCGCCCGCAGCCGGGACAGCAGGTCCGTGCCGCGCCACCGCCTAAAGCAGACTATGTGAATTTCAGACCACACTGCCATTATATCTTCTTCACTTGGTGTAGTCAGAATAGAATGGAATCTTTCTCTCCCTATCTAATATCATTGACAGAAGTGGGAATCGAACCCAGACCATAGGAATAAGAACCTACCATCAGTCCAACAGACCACCAAACCCTATTTTCTATAATTTTTCTATCATAACGCCGTTGCGCCACACTGGATGAGAATTCTGACACAAAGACTCCCTGTAGTAAATTGCAGCATGTTCAGTAAATTCATTTACTTGGTTGACCGAATCACCATGAACTAGCTGCCTTGGCTACCCATTGCATACATTCGACTCTATTTTGTAATCACCGATATAAAATCACGTAACTGTCACCTACACAGAACTGCCAACAGTGTAGGATGCAGAAATTTAAATAGGAAGTGTTCCTTTCCACTTGAGCTATTCCATTGCGCTATCTGTTTGTAAAAACCGTCGTGCAGCGCAAAATAAAAGCTGTAACTGTTTCTCTCAGAAGTCTAGACCCGGCCATTTGCATTAGCTCGCAGCGCTGTGGCGTGCAGGAGTTCTGGAGGAATTGTTGTTCAGCTCTGGAGCTGTTGTAGCAATGTGTCAGCTAGTAGCGTAATGGTGTCGTGCACTATAGATAAGATGTTGTGAGTTTGAATACATGTACTGCTAAATTTCTTTAAATGCAATTCGGCTGTCTGCTGAAGTTACCGATCTTATGGAACTTTGAACATAATTCCCTTCACTTGTCAACCCAAAATAGTCGCATGTGGAAAAAGGGCTAACTTCTGTGATATTTTGTTCGTTTCAGGTATAATAGACAGCCAGGCAGCCGATGCATCTCGAAGCTTTTGTATTACGTATGGGGAGAGCGCATCGTGCCCAAATACGGCAGAAAAGTATTTTCTACATTAGCTGTCGTGTGGTAGTGGCATTTTATTCTTCTTCAAACATTGTTTGACAGCTTTAACTCAGAACAAGTTTTCTACATGCATGTAATCAATAAACTGCATGTGCATCGTCAGACTGTGATAGATAACATTAGAGAATTCGCATATATCGTTGATGATTACTTTCGCTCTCACGTTTACTATTGTTTCAACAACACTAAAGGAAACCTTACGAAAATTGTGCACTGTATTATAAGAAATGAAATAAAACTACCCACGATAACCTTACGACGAAAGTCTGTTTTAATAAAACTGAGTATCTGTACACAAGCATGCCTCTATCGACACGAATTAGTAAAATACTACTCACTTACATTTTCATTGGGTCTGTGTTTAATTGGTATGCTGTGTCATACTCAAGAGGTATGCGAATGTGGCATTTCATAAATATAGTTATGTATTTCTAGAAACCCAAAATTAGCTTGTCAGCAGCGGCAGAAAGAGGCGTTACCTGTTGCGCAGTATTGTAAGTTTTTCACCATTGCACTATGAGCCGAAAGTAGTTTCTTGCGATTTCCTTATTGATGTTTGATCTGACTGCTTGTAGCTCTTTCACAGAAGGGGTAAAAACGTTGTAATCAGTGAGACTGTAACTGCGAACCATAACACACGTTCTTTTTACAGGTCAGCACGTTACCACAGAGCTGGCGAAGAGGCATGTGCCTTAGCTTCCCTTTACGAGACCAATAATGGCTAGAACTCATAAACCGCTATTTAAAGGACGCGATTAGTTGCGATTTCCACCTGCAACGACTTTCCTGGACTGAAAACCGTACGTTTACAAACTTTTGTTACACCTCAAGCGATAATAACTGAGATTATTCAATGGAAATGACAGGTAATATCAAGTGAACTTTGAGGCTTAATTCCGTGCTCACAAGAAAGTAACTCGTCAATCACAGAGTTGCCAAACATACGTTGCCTTGTTGCCAAATCTCAGTTACATTACCAGCAGGAAGAAGACGAACCGACGTGATCCTACAGCGGGCTGGGAAGCCACCTTAGGTGCTACGGCCTGGAATACGTAATGCGACTGATTCGCATTTCTATAACTAGGTTTAGGGATTGGAGCGTAATTACTAAAAATACTCAGAATTGACTGCAAACTAAGCATCATAAATCAGTAACTCTCATAGTTGTTTTTATATTTCTTTCGCAAGTGTACTCAAAACTAAGAAACTCATTCACAGGCGTTTTCGTGCCTCGCTGATAGTCGAGCTCAACAAACAAATAAAAATAAAATAATGTGTGTGTGAAATTTACTACAGGGAGCCTATGTGTCAGAATTCTCATCCAGTGTGGCGCAACGGCGTTATGATAGAAAAATTAGTCATAGAAAATAGGGTTTGGTGGTCTGTTGTACTGATGGTAGGGTCTTATTCTTATGGTCTGTGTTCGATTCCCACTTCCGTCAATGATTTTAGATAGGGAGTGAAAGATTCCATTCTGTTCTGACTACACCACGTGAAGAAGATATAATGGCAGTGTGGTCTGAAATTCACATTAAAGATGATATTGCTTCTCTGCCAAGTAGACGTTAGGTTGAACCACAATAAAGTCTGGAGTGGCGACATGTAGAAACTCTATCACCAATAACCTTTCTTATACTAGTTATTTATTTCTAGTGACGAAACAAACGCTATGTAGGGTCACAGGACACTTATTCCATCTTTTATCTGAGCTTCTGTATGCCGATAAAATTTGTTCTGAACTGAGAATGGAATTCAGACCGCCCTTAACGCGGAATTTGATCCCTTCGTCGCAATACAGCTCGGCTACAATTTGTTCTTTGTTCAAAACTGCAGATTCCTCAACATCTCCACATATTACGTGTGAATGGGTTCGAATCCTGGCGTGGCACTAAAGATTTCTTTATGTATTATCAAGTTCTGGCATGAGAACACCTGACGTCTCTTTGTGTGTAGTCAACAACGATATGAGTGGGGCTCTATTCCCAGTGAGCACTGAACTCTTCGTCATATTATTTCTAGTTCAAACATGTTCACATGTCGCTGCTGGTGCATCAAACCCATATTTAACGTTCGTTTTCTCTAGAATATAACAGCGATAGGTGCCGAGTTGGAGTCCTGGGAAGGAAAAAATAGTGTTCCGTCTCGACATTTCAGTTAAAACATGTAGCTACTGCCAAGGAAATCCGATATGTCACAGTTGGTTGTGTTTCGATATCAATCCGATTAGGTTCTGGGTTCGAATCCCTGTCCTACACAAAGCATTACCTCACGGCATTTCAAGTAAGTTACGTGTGAAGAAGCAAATATTTAACATCTCTCGTAGTTCGTTAACAGGGACAATAGATGCTGGGGAGGAGAAAAATGTTTGCGTTGTGTAATTTAAAGTTGATATTTGCTAACTGATGCTGTCTAAAATCGAGGTATATCATTCTCTGTATGCCTGATCAGAAATGACTGTTAGATTGCGTCAGTCACGAAATCTTTGCTTAGTCGGCCTGACCTGGGTTTGAATCCTTATGCAGAACGAGACAGTTCGTCATGTCATTTGAAGTTCATACATATTCTCAACTAGCTGCTCGTGGATAACTTAAATTTTTAATGTCATTTTGTGTTAAATAATAGGTACTGTATATTACTTTGAAGAGGAAAAGACGAATACGACGAACGCACTACGTGCATTACCTATCTGTCGTAATAATGACAGTGGTAACATTTCAGGTATGTCATTTATTGTAATAAATGTGGGCTTACAAGCCTTAAGGACAGTCTTATCTGTGATAAGGTGTTCCCTATTATTTGTAGCATCGTGGTATTACTTTACATCTTGAGTTACTGCGATACAGAGCAGTGTTTTCTAGTGGTGACATGTTGGAGCCATTTTCAATAGTCAAACGACTGTACGAAGGAGCGATTAGAGGATCTGCTAGACAGCTGCGTTATGCCGGTTGCATGCGAATCAGTCGAAATGCAGTTCAGGTCGTTCGGATACTTTTGAGCACGACTGTACGTTCGTAAGAAGTGTCGACGTGGAAAAAGCGTTCGACAGTGTCAAATGGTGTTAGCTGTTCCAAAATTCTGAGGAAAGTAGGGTTAAGCTATAGGAACAGACGTAATCTTTAACATGTACAGGAACCAAGAAGGTGTAATAAGAGCGGAAGACCAAGAACAAAGTACTAGGAGTAAAAAGGGTGAAAGGGAGGGATGTAGTCTTTCGCCTCTATTGTTCTGTCTATGGATCAAAAGAGCAGTGATGGATATAAAACAAAGGTTAAAGAGTGGAATTGAAATTAAAGGTGAAAGGATATCGATAAGATTGGGCTGATGACATTGCTATCTTCAGTGAAATTGAAAAAGAATTACAGGATTTGCTGATTAGAACGAACAGTGTAATGATTACAGAATATGGATGGAGAGTAAATCGAGGAAAAACAAAAGCAATGAGAAGTAGCAGAAATGGGAACTACGAGTAACTTAATGTTAGGATTGTTGATCAAAAAAGATGGAGTTAAGGAATTCTGCTACCTAGGCAGAAAATAGTGCATGATGGTTGGAGGAAGGAGAATATCAAAATCGGACCAACACAGGCAGAAAGGGCGTTTCTGGCCAAAAGAAGTATACTAGTATCAAACATTAGCCTTAGTTTCAGAAATAAATTTCTGAGGATGTGTGTTTGGAGCATAGCACTGTATAGTAGTGAAACGTGGACTGTGGGGAAACCGGAACGGAAGAGAATGGAATCATCTGAGATGTGATGCTAGAGATGAATGTTGAATGCTTAGTGGACTGATAAAGTAGGGAATGGGGAGGTTCTGCACATAACCTGAGAGAAAAGGAAAATATGGGAACATTCGCAGGAAGAAGGGACAGGGTGGTAGGACACGTGTTAAGACATCAGAGAATAACTTCCATGGTACAAAATGGAGCTGTAAAGAGTAAAAACAGTAGAGGAAGGCAGAGACGCGTACAGAACGGAAGTTACCTCGAAGTCTCCGTTTTCAGGCGTTTTCTGATACCAAAATTTTCTCCAATGTAGTTAGCAAGCAGCAAGGAATACTACATAGAATCCTAAGTTACTGTACATACATACTTCCTATGGCAGCAGGAAAATGACCAGCAAATCCAAACTTTACGAAAAATAAGCGCTCCAAACTGAAACACTACAGTACAACATCTGCATTTCGCTCATGCCAACGATTCTATCTTTCTCAGATTCCAAATATGGCGGTAAGCTGCACATGTGCGTCTTTGGATAGTCTGTAATGTAATCTCCACCTGAATGGCTCCATTAACGATAGACAACCCTAATATCCTTCCTCTCCCCAATCTTCATCTGTAGGAATGGGTTTTTGCTCTGCTGAAAATACTGACATTAAATCGACGTACGATGAAATTTTAATGATTATGTATACCACAGGGGCGGAAAATATCAGGGTAGCAGGATTCGGTTAAGATGTTCAGAGTGTAATACTTTCCATTGCCGCCAGTGCAGTTATACAGGGTGGTCCATTGATCGTGACCAGGCCAAATATCTCACGAAATAAGGCTGAAACGGAAACACTACAAAGAACGAAACTCGTCGAGCTTGAAGGGGGAAACCAGATGGCGCTATGTTTGGCCCGCTGGATGGCGCTGCCACGGGTCAAAAAAATATCAACTGCGGTTATTTAAATAGGAACCCCCATTTTTATTACATATTTGTGTAGTATGTAAAGAAATATGAATGTTTAAGACGAACAGTTGGTAACAGGTAGGTTTTTTAATTTAAAATGCAGAACGTAGGTACAGTTGAACATTTTATTTCGGATGTTCCAATGTGATACCTGTATCTTTGTGACCTTATCATTTCTGAGAACACATGCTGTTACAGCGTGATTACCTGTAAATACCACATTAATACAATAAATGCTCAAAATGAAGTCTGTCAACCTCAATGCATTTGGAAATACGTGTAACGACATTCCTCTCAACAGCGAGTAGTTCGCCTTCCGTAATGTTCGCATATGGTTTGAAAATGCGCTGACGCATGTTGTCAGGCGTAGTCGGTGGATCACGATATCCTTCAGCTCTCCGTACAGAAGGAAATCCGGGGACGTCAGATACGGTGAACGTGCGGGTCATGGTATGGTGCTTCGACGACCAATCCCCCTGTCATGAAATATGCTATTTGAAACGTCCCCTTAGGAAAATTATACATGACTGTGTTTAAACTGACACACAATATTTTTAGCGCAACGGAATCTGACTTTCAATAATCCCTACAAAAGAATGGCCCTGACTAACATGAACCTATACCTTTCACAAATCAATAAGAAAACCTAAACAGCCTACTTACATATTCAGTACCGCTTCAACCGCACGCGAGCTATGTGCCGAACATCCATAATGTTGGAAGTACATCGCCATTCTGTCACGCAGTGAAACATCTTGTAGTAACATCGGTAGAACATTACGTAGGAAATCAGCATACATTGCACCATTTAGATTGCCATCGATAAATTGGGGGCCAATTATCCTTCCTCCCATAATGCCGCACCATGCATTACCCCGCCAAGGTTGCTGATGTTCCACTTGTCGCAGCCATCGTGGATTTTCCGTTGCCCAATAGTGCATATTATGCCGGTTTACGTTACCGCTGTTGGTGAATGACGCTTCGTCGATAAATAGAACGCTTGCAAAACATCTGTCATCGTCCCGTAATTTCTCTTGTGCCCCGTGGCAGAACAGTACACGACGTTCAAAGTCGTCGCCATGTAATTCCTGGTGCATAGAAATATGGTACGGGTGCAATCGATGTTGATGTAGCATTCTCAAAACCGACGTTTTTGAGATTCCCGCTTCTCGCACAATTTTTCTGCTACTGATGTGCGGATTAGCCGCGACAGCAGCTAAAACACCTTCTTGGGCATAATCATTTGTTGCAGGTCGTGGGTGACGTTTCACATGTGGCTGAACACACTGGCGGAATGTTACGTGATACCACGTACTTGTACGTTTGTGACTATTACAGCACCATCTATCAAAAAGAGAAAAAAGTGGTCCAACTAAAACATTCATATTTCTTTACGTACTACACGAATATGTAATAAAAAATGGGGGTTTCTATTAAAAAAAACGCAGTTCATATCCGTTTGACGTATGGCAGCGCCATCAAGCTGGCCAACCATAGCGCCATCTGGTTTCCCCCTTCAAGCTAGACGAGTTTCGTTCTTTATAGTTTTTTCTTTTGATGCTTATTTCGTGAGATATTTCGCCCGGTCACTATCAATGGACCACCCTGTATAAATGTTATTTGCAGCGTTATCGACAGTACTGAAGCAACAATTATATCCTTATTTTATTATTTATATGTATACGTTATACGTATCTTTACCGGATGACAGTGTAGACACGTCGTGAAATGAATTTCATCAACACTGGAAAGATTAGGAACCCATCCTGATATATGACGGCCATATTGCACAGAGTCTGATCCAAGTTGAGTCATTGACGTATGTCTTTCCCATCGAGGGCACGACGTCGTGTAGGAAGTCAGTTCAAGGTCCGTGGATATTGAAGTCACGTGACACGTGACTTGTAGAGTCACGGCGACTGTCTCTCACCCAGCAGCTATCACTAACCAGTTGCTCATGAATACATTAACATCTCACAGTAAATAGTGCCACGTAATTTATAGGGCTTATGAAATAACTCGTACTAGGTTGGTAATGGAGAACATTTGTCCAAGAGTAGAGCTTATGTGCGAAGTAATTCTGATTATGTTTGCACTCAAGCTTTCCAATTTACATGTTGCACGAAGCTGTTTAGTGTGTATAAATTTTTCCAAATTAATCCCAGAATCGTTCTGTATAACATGATGCACATACTAACTTGAACACCTTTCACACAATGCATTGTATTTAAATTTTACTAACTGTTACTAGTGTGCCACTATCTTTTTACTGAGCCAACTAATAATGCCTAAATGGCGATAACACAGATGCATTTTGCTTTGCTTTAGCTGCTGCTTCAAGCATACATAAGAATTTTTAGGAAGTAGCCCTGATGCGATTATCAGCCAAATCATAAGATTGGATGATGATTGGAGATACTGGTCCACTATTAAATGCTGATAAATGGTGTTCATAGTCAACACTGTTATTGACAACTCTGAATACAAAGTAAGTGTGCACACATAACGATAATGAGCTAAAAACGTCTTCAGTATTACCGCAGCTTGTTGTTGTGGTCGTCAGTCTGAAGACTGGTTTGATGCAACTCTCCATGCTATTCTATCCTTTGGAAGCCTATTCATCTCCGAATAACTGCTGCAACCTACATCCTCCTTCATTTCTTGATCTCCCTCCCCCTTCCCCCTTCCCCCATGTCCCACCAATACTATACTACTGACAAAATTGCTACACCATGAAGATGATGTGCTACAGACGCGAAATTTAACCGACAGGAAGAAGATGCTGTAATATGCGAATGATTAGATTTTCAGAGCATTCACACAAGGTTGATAACGGTGGCGACACCTACAACGTGCTGACATGAGGAAAGTTTCCAACCGATTTCTCATATACAAACAGCAGTTGACCAGCGTTGCCTGGTGAAACGATGTTGCGATGCCTCGTGTAAGGAGGAGAAATGCGTACCATCACGTTTCCGACTTTGGTAAAGGTCGGATTGTAGCCTGTCGCGATTGCGGTTTATCGTATCGCGACATTGCTGCTCGCGTTGGTGGAGATCCAGTGACTGTTAGCAGAATATGGAATCGGTGGGGTCAGGGGGGTAATACGGAACGCCGTGCAGGATCACAAGGGCCTCGTATCACTAGCAGTCAAGATGACAGGCATCTTATCCGCATGGCTGAATGGATCGTGCAGCCACGTGTTAATCCCTGAGTCAACAGAGGGGGACGTTTGCAAGACAACAACCATCTGCACGAACAGTTCGACGACGTTTGCAGCAGTATGGACTATCAGTTCGGAGACCATGGCTGCGGTTACCTTGCCGCTGCATCACAGACAGGAGCGCCTGCGATGATATACTCAATCACGAACCTGGGTGCACGAATGGCAAAACGTAATTTTTTCGGATGAATCCAGGTGCTGTTTTGGTCACATCCGTGTTTGGCGTCATCCCGGTGAACGCACATTGGAAGCGTGTATTCGTCATCGCCATACTGGCGTATCAACCGGCGTGATGGTATGGGGTACCATTGGTTACACGTCTCGGTCACCTCTTGTTCGCATTGACGGCACTTTGAACAGTGGACGTTACATTTCAGATGTGTTACGACCCGTGTCTGTACCCCTCATTCGATCCCTGCGAAACCCTACATTTCAGCAGTATAACGCACGGCCGCATGTTGCAGGTCCTGTACGGGCCTTCCTGGCTACAGAATATGTTCGACTGCTGCCCTGGCCAGCACATTCTCCAGACCTCTCACTAACTGAAAACTTCTGGTCAATGGTGGCCGAGCAACTGGCTAATGACAATACGCCAGTCACTACTCTTGATGAACTGTGGTATCGTATTCAAGCTGCATGGGCAGCTCTACCTATACACGCCATCGAAGTTGTTTGACTCAATGCCCAAGCGTATCTAGGCCGTTATTACGGCCAGAGGTGGTTGTTCTGGGCACTGATTTCTCAGGATCTATGCACCCAAATTGCTTGAAAATGTAATCACATTTCAGGTCTAGTATAATATATTTGTCCAATGAATACCCGTTTATCATCTGCATTTCTTCTTGGTGTAGCAATTTTAATGGCCAGTAGTGTACGTTTCCCTTGATGTGTTATAATGTGCCCTGCTAACCGATCTACATCTACGTCTTACTCCACAGGCCACCTAATGTTGTGTGGCGGGGGATGCTTTCGGTACCACTATGTGATCTCTCGAACCGTGTTCCACTCGTGAATAGTGCGTGGAAGAATGATTTTCGGGAACCCTCTGTATTGGCTCCAATTACTCTAATTTTCTCCTCGTGGTCAATACCCGAGATATATGTGGGTGGAAGTAATATGTTGTCCGACTCCTCCTAAAAAGCGCTCTCCCGAAATTTCAACAGTAAATCCCTCAGTGACGCACAGCGCCTCTCTTCTAACGTCTGCCGGTGTAGTTTGTTTAGCATCTTCGTAACGCTCTCTTTCCAGCTAAACGATCCCGTGACGAAATACGCCGCTCTTCGTTGGATTTTCCTTATCTTCTCAATCAGTCCTACCTGATAGGGATCGCAGATAGATCAACAATACTCAGGAATCGGGGTAACAAGCTCCTTATAAACCACGTCTTTCGTGGATGAGTTACATCTCCTTAAGATCCTTCCGATGAAACTGAATCTGGTATCTGCTTTTCCCACTATGTGCTTTATGTGCTCATTCTACTTAGGGTCGCTCTGTATAGTTACGCCTGGATATTTTACGGCAGGTGCTGCCTCCAGCTGTTTGTCATCAATAGTGTAGCCGTACAGTAGTGGATTTCTTTTCCTATGTATGCACAATATATTACATTTATTTACTTTCAGGGTCAACTGCAAGAGACTGCACCATTCATAAATTCTCTGCAGCTCGATTTGAAAATTCTTACTATCTCCTGGCGTCGCTACTTTGGTATAGACAACTGCATCATCTGTGAATAGTCTTAAAGGGCATCCTTCGTTTTCTACTAGATCATTTATATATATTGTAAACAGCAGCGGTCCTATTACACTTCACTTTCGTACTCTGGGTATTACCTTTACATATGTCAATTTTTTTTCGTTGAGAGCGTCATGTTGAGTTTTATCTGCCAGAAAATCTTTAATCCAATCTGAAGCCTGCTCCAACGCTCTGTAAACTCGTATTTTTTCCATTAAATGACAATGCGGGACGGTGTCAAATCCCTTACTGAACTGAAGGAAAACGGCGTCAACCTGAGCGCTGCTGTCCACTGCGCTGTGTATCTCATGGAGGAACAGAGCGAGCCGAGGTTCGTAGGCTCTCTGTTTGCGAAATCCATGTTAATTTTTTATGAGGAGGTGTTCATTTTCCAAAAACGTCATAATTCTTGAGCATAAAACATGTTCCATAATTCTACAACACATTGACGTCAACGATATAGGTCTATAATTGCGTGGCTCTGTCGTACGGCCTTTCTTAAAAACGGGAATGACCTGCACTATTTTCCATTCGTTAGGTACCTTTCGTTCTTCAAGCAATAAATTACTGCTACAAGGAGAGAAAGTTATTTCGCATAATCTTTATAGAATCTTACAGGTATCTCATCTGGTCCTGACACCTTTCCATTACTAAGTCAGTGTAGCTGCTTTTCAATTCAGTGATCAGTTATCTCAATATCTGCCATTTTGACGTTCGTACGACGATTGAAAGGAAGGGCAGTGTTACGACCTTCCGCAGTGAAACAACTTCGGAAGACTGAATTTAGTATGTCTGCCTTCTCTCTGTTATCTTCCGTTTCATTGCCGTTGTGGTCGCTGAGAGAATGAATCGGTGATTTTGATCCACTTATTGATTTTACATTCGACCAAAATCTCATAGGGTTCTTACGCAGGTCGATTGACAATGTCTTCCTTTCGAAATCATTGAACGCTTCTGTGATTGCTCTCCTTACGCTGATTTTCGCTTCGTTCAGCTTTTGATCCCTCCTTCTCGTAAGGTTGCACAGTTCTGTTCAGTACCGTCTCATTAGTTACGTGATCTATTTATCTTATCTTCAGCGCCACATTTTAAAAGCTTCTATTCTCTTTTTTTGTAAAATGCTTTTCGTCCAGGTTTACTGCCATAAATGGCTGCGTTCCAGAGAAATACTTTCAGAAAAGGCTTCCTAACAATTAAATTTATATTCAGTGTTAACAAATTTCTCTGATTCAGAAATGCTTTTCTTACCCCTGCCAATTTACATTTTATATCTTCTCTACTTATATCATCAGTTATTTTGCTGCCAAATAGCGAAATCATCTATTACTTTAAGTGTCTCGTTCCGTAAGCTAATTCCCTTAGCATCAACTGATTTCATTCAACTACATTCCAATATATTTGTCTTGCTTTTGTTGATGCTCAACTTATATCCTCCTCTCAAGACACTATCAGTTTCATTCAGGTGCTCTTCCACGTCATTTGCTGTATCTGACAGAATTACAATGTCATCGACAAATCTCTGTGTTCTTATTTCTTCCAGCTGATCTTTAATTCCTACTGAAAAATTTTTCTTTTATTTACTTTACTGCTTTCTCAATGTATAGACTGAATAACATCGGGGATAGGTTACAACCTTGTCTCACTCCCTTCTCAGCCGCTACGTCTCCTTCATGTCTGTCCTCTCATATAACTCAATCTGGTTCCTACAAGTTGTAAACAGTCTTTCACTCGCTGTATTTTACCTGTGGTACCTATAGAATCTGAAAGAGAGTACTCCAGTCAACATTGTCAAAAGCATTCTCTAAGTCTACAAATGCTATATACGTGTTTTTGCCTTTCCTTAACCTACCTTCTAAGATAAATCATAGGGTCAGTATTACTTCGTATGTTCCTGCATTTCTCCGGAATACAGACTAACCTTCCTGAGGTTGGCTTCTACCAATTTATAATTCTTCTTTAAAAGACTCGTGTTAGTATTCTTCATCCATGACTTATTAAACTGATAGTTCTGTAATATTCTCACCAGTGAGCATTTGCTTTCTTTGGAATTTGAATTATTATAATCTTCTTGAAATCCAAGGGTATTTCGCACAAGAAGGAAGAGTTTTTTCAGTGCTGGATCTCGCAAGGCTATCAGTAGTTTTGACGGAATTTTGTCTACTCCCAGGGCATTGTTTTGACTTAGCTCTTTCACTGCTCTATCAAATCCTTCTCTCAGTATCATGTCTCCGACCTCATCAGTGTCTACGTCGTCTTACGAGTCTGTATTGTTTCCTTCATCTCCCTTGCATAAACTTACTGTATACGCCTTCCACTTTTCAGTTTTCCCTTCTACGCTTAGGACTAGTTTTCCATCTAAGGTCTAAATGTTCTTACAGCTGCTTTTCTTTTCTCCAAATGTCACTTTTTTCCTGTAGGCGGTATCTATGTTTCCCCTAATGATACATGATTCTAAATGATTCTAATGGCCTCTAGCCATTCCAAATGGTTGAAATGGCTCTGAGCACTATGGGACTCAACTGCTGTGGTCATCAGTCGCCTAGAACTCAGAACTAATTAAACCTAACTAACCTAAGGACATCACACACATCCATGCCAGAGGCAGGATTCGAACCTGCGACCGTAGCAGCAGCGCGGCTCCGGACTGGAGCGCCTAGAACCGCACGACTCTATCCATTCCTGCTTTGCCATTTTGCGCTTCCTAGTTTTTAGATGTTTGTGTTCGCTTTCGCCTGCTTGATTTGCTGCATTTTTATGTTTTATCCTTTCATCAAATAAATTCAGTATCTGTGCTGTTATCTAAGGATTTCTACGAGGCCTTTTCTTTCTACGTATTTGATCCTCAGCAACCTTCACTACTTCATCTCTCAGAGCTACCCATTTGTCTTCTACTATATTCCCTTCCCCTGTTCTACTACATCGTTGCTTAATGCTCCCTCTGAGACTCTCGACAATTTCTGGTTCTTTCAACATATACAGGTCTTGCGGCCATAATCCAGTCGGAAACCTTTTTACATGAGCCACCTGAATACAAATAAGAGCACTGCCAATGCACCGCCCTTTTAGACTTTGTGTAAGCGCTACTACCGCCATCTGTGTATGTACATATGGCTGACCCATGTCTCGTCACCTCAGTGTAGTTTCTGTTACGCTGGCGATCTCTGAAGTCGTTCGAAGTGCTAGCGGTCCTGCTCTGCCTGGCATGTAGATTGCCCCGTGCAACATGCTTTAACAGGGAGAAGGCTAGCGTGCAGCTGAGTTACCGCCTACGTGTCTCGCGGATACTGTAGTACTATTACCAAAGAAACCTACATATAGAAGAAATTGTAAGAAATAGTTGTGAATGCGTGTATGCATTGATTTCATTTATATAAAACGTTTGTTTTGAAAATTTACTGCCAGCCATGTCCTGAAAATTCCTGAATTTAATTTCGCTTGACCTTCTGTAATGCTATAATGGAATCTTATTTTTTCTACGTGATGTGATGCCGTATCTGCTCCTGATCTTTGTTAATACTTTATTTACCTCATTCATTGATTTTCTTCGTCTTCGTTGAATTTAAAGATTAGAGTATACAAAACTATTATTCTACCAGTTATGCTGTATGGGTATGAGACTTGGTCTCTCACTGTGCAAAATGAAAAGCCGTTTCGAGTATTTAAAAACAAAATTTTGAGGAAAATTTTCGGAGAAAAAAGGATGACATTAGCGGAGAGTGGCGAAAACTGCATAACGAAGATCTTCACGAACTCTATTCAAGCCCTGACATAATCAGTATAATTAAATCACGTAGGCTGCGATGGGCGGGTCACGTAGCTCGATTGGATGAGGGCAGGGCAGCGCGCAGGGTACTGGTAGGGCACCTAGGGGGAAAACGTCCTGTGGGGAGACCGAGGTGTAGATGGGAGGACAATGTGATTTAAGGAGCCTAGGTATTGAAGGTGAATGGAAGAAAATAGCCCAAGACAGGGACAGGGGGCGAAAATACGTTGCTGCGGTAATGGACTCTCGAGTCCGGTATGACCAGTGAGTAAGTAAGTAAGTATGTTTCTGTGCACGTACAACCGCTTGTCATTCGGGCGCTTTCCGTCTATAGATTTGCCGTTAAGGCCTTGTGTTTTGTTAGACCTGCTTTTCACTTGCGAACTCTGACCTCGCAAGCGGAGGTCCAGTGGCATGACCACCTCCTCCCCCTGAACTGACGACTCCTTTCTTTAAGTTTTTATTTATATGTTTTACTTTTTATATTTTTATTTGTTATTTATTTATTTTTCTATTTTGTGGGCTTATCCCAAAAGCCCTGTGTATGTGACAGCAGTTTCCGACGAAGAAATACTTCTCGCTACGATATTTTCGTCTGATGAGGTTCATGCGATGCCCAGTCTTCCTGATAGAGTGCGCGAGAACTTTATAGGACGATGCTATGTCTATATTGAATGTAATGGTCGCCATTCTGAAAACCTTCTGCAATGTACAACAGTTTGTGCACAAGCTTTTGAATCACTCTGAAGAATCCAACTGGTGAGTTGCTGCAACAAAGTACAGGACATGGCCGGCCGCGGTGGCCCAGCGGCTCTAGGCGCTTCAGTCCGGAAACGTGCAGGTTCGGATCCTGCCTCGGGCATGGATGTGTGTGATGTCCTTAGGTTAAGTCGCATAATGCTTCGAGCCATTTTACAGGACACGATATGTCATTGCCCTTGGTTCAGCGGAACTGCGGAAGAACAGTTGCAAAGTAATAACAGTTGGCTCACTGGCGTATGTGGTGCGAAGTCTGGGTAAACGACGTGCGCAACGATAATTTCAACAGTTATTAGTTAGTACTATACATTTGATAAAATGAAATAATTTAATAAAATGAATTTTATCTGACCAAAGGTCAGCTCAAAATTTTTGTAATTACAAAAACAATACAACTAATTAATAGTGTTTTTAAGAATGACGTAATAAACTTGTTTTAATATTTATAAAATGATTTTATGACTCAGCTACAATTTGGCAATTTATGAAAATACAATAGTTAATAAAATAAAATTAAACAACCAGGTTCACCAGCCAAGCGAAAGCAGTATAGAAAATTGTATAGTATCATAGTCCATCTTAAATGGCATATTTCAGCTGCTTAGTCAACGAGTAACTCACAACAGTGGTGCTGATACACAGCAGAGCAATCGCTACATTGCGTTATATCTACAGCACTTGCCGAAGTTGACATTTCGTCAGAAAGGTTCCCAAGGAATTTCGCAAGGTGAGAAAGAAGTGGGAGATGAAATATCAACTTTTTTGCAAGAGGAGTCCGTGGAATGTGTTGTACCGTACAAGCAAGGCAGTGCGGAAAATGTACATCAGGAATACAATGATGACGATAAGTGCATAATAAGTGAAAATGGAAGATCATCGACAGTATCATATATATATATATATATATATATATATATATATATATGAACAGATTTCGAATACGTCCGCAGCAATATGACAGTGTAGTGGATAAGAAAAAACACGAATATTCAAGGGAGGACAAGGGGCACTTGTTACAAAAACTGGTGTTTGTGCGTTTCAAAGGTGCTCTGTACAGTTTACAGGGTGTGCGTAGTGTTGACAATCTACCTTGTACACATGAAACTGCGCTCGGCATATGTTACAGTAACTTCAAAGGAAGCAGTGGATGGTTGCATAACTTCAACAGTGCTACAGAATTGGAAGACGTAAGATAAAAACATTTCAGACGAAGCGTGAACTTGACGATGCATAGCAAACTGCTTTCTCGCTTCATGCTGCCGGCACGCTTCCAGAAAGGGCTACAGGTGACGCCACTGCTGAAGTGCCTCATCGCAACTCGACACACACACACACACACACACACACCAAGCGTCCGACAGTCTGATAGAAATTGGACGTGTGTACGCGCCTTGGCCAACCGACCGACGAACTATTCTTGTCGGGCGGTTAGGTGAGATTGTCGTGTGTAGCGTCGTTGTGAGTGCAAACCATCCGACAAAAGTTCGTAATTTGTCTTTGCTCGCGGTATTAAAAGCTGTACTAATATACAAGGCAGAGTGCGAGGCGGACGAAACTTTAATGCAGGAAATTCAAAGACTGCAGATGTTTGTACGACACGTTTTGCAAGGAGTATAGCAATCGGGATGCAAGAAACGAAACCTAATAACCGAAATTTAGGTAGCTGAAGGACCTTCATTCATAAAGTATATTTGCTTCGTTCTTAAAAGTTAAAAAAATCCATACTATATGCCAGTCCTTCTGCTATGAAGAAAAAAGTGTAGGATTCTTTTTAGAGTGGTATCAGTCGTTGAATGCTTCATTTGTTACGTATCTGTTGTTGTATTTACTGGATGATGTGCGTCACCACCATATGTACTTCTTCCCATTTGAAATGAGTTTCTTAAGCATACAGGGGTATCTTTTATGGTACATATATAAATAAATAACTTAATGAAGTGTACATGAAAATCTTTTGTTTTATTTGTTTTGATTTACAATGATGCATTTCTTCAGGCAACTATAAATGACATTGCAGGTTTCAGGAATTATTTTGCATAATACCAGGGTGAGGGAGGGGGGGGGGGGATTTGATGACGTTCAGCAGCTCGAAATACACGTTTCATCCATTATTAGATAATTAAGAAAATCACCTGCCCAAAGCTCATTAAGTAACGGAACGTGGGTGAGTTTATTTGCATTAGCCACTTCTTTTCCTCTTGACTTTTTTGGGCATTGTTACCTCTAAATCAGTGAAGGCAAATCCCAGGTTTTGTTTCCGTGTAACACCAAACGGGGACTCGTAGTATATAAGCTTAATGAAAGAAAGAAAAGGAATTCACAACAGTGCGGGGCTGTAATTTGTGAGTACAGACGGCCGGGAGGTGTGTATGCTGCCACAAAATTGGTCGGTCGGCCGATACATTGGTTCTTGTGTAGGGCCCTTTACAACAGGCTTAAGCTACTGTATATCTTGATTTATGAGTGTGACTTTATTAGCTGTCATATAGCGAAAGCCGCAAATAAGTAAAGGAAAACCAATATTTATGGGTGAGTTTAATTAGTGGTGAGAACCTCGGAGAGTAGAGACGAAGGCGGTGCCCGCTAAGTGGGGGAGTCGGCCGTCTCCCCCGACCTGAGGGACACGTCAGCAAGAAGACTCCGTGAGGCGGACCTAATAAGACCAGACATGAAACACAAGACAGGCATCTCCTCAAGCTATCTCCAACATTGGACACATGTGTGGTGATTCCGTACCCTCTGCACGGGTGAGCGCCTGGTCAATAAAGTAGCTCACAGAGTAACGATTCCATCTCTTAGTTTATTTCCATATCTTATTTGGTAGTTCCCTAGTTTCTACTACACACAAAAGGCTTTCTCTTTACAGCGTGTGATCACGATACATTATGATTTACTTTATTTGTCTACTAGCTGACAAATCCAGCATTGCCCGGGTACCGATTTTACCCTGATTGTACTAAAAACGAAAAAACAGCTATGTTTGTAGTGAAATATCCCGGGCAGTTTCTGTATGCTACGCGTACCTGCTCCACGTATCTGTAACGCCACTTCGTAAACCTCTCTACGGCAAAACCTGTTCATAGCTCTTTATATGCCGATTATTTTCGCCTACAGGTGTTTGCGCTCCGCAGTTGAAAGCTGTCAAAAGCGCTGACAGGAGTCAAATATTTACTTAGTTTGAGTCTACTGTAGGACTCCCCATCGCACTCCCCTCAGGATTTGTGGTAAGATGGCCCAGTGGATGCCCGTCAAAAACTGAACACTGATCAAGCATGAAAACAGGAAGAGAGTGTACAGAACTGTGAAAAAAGAAGCAAAATAGAAACAGTGAAAAGTCCCAGAACAAGAAGTGGAATAAAAGAGCAGCCTGGCGCAGCAACGGTGTCGTGGGTAAGTGGTCCTAGCGTTGGGCTGTCAGGTGGGCGATCCGTGTTCAGAATTTCCTCGTGGCAAGTCAACATTATAGACTGCCCGTCCGGTAATGATATGTTTGTTCTCTTTCTCTAGCCCTGGCAGTTGTCATACTCTTCATCGGTTATAGAAAACGGAATATGACTCGTGGGGTAAGAATGCGTTACCGTCGCAAGTAAATGTGATGAATAGTGAGAGCAGGCGAGATAGCACATACATGTCTCACAGAAACGTAACAACAAATAAACGTTTGTGAACTATTTTACAACTACGGAATTCAAGGGTCAAGACTTCCGAAACGGAACGAAACTTCCAAAACGTGAAAAACGTATGTTTTGACAGAGCACAGGGAAACTGTGTGACTGTGAAACTGTTGAGTTCATTTGTTGCAGCTTATGTGTCAAACTATTATGTTTTCATCATTTCCTTAGGAGTGATCACATTCACATAAGTGCGAACACCAATATCTGGCAAGGAGCCCTATCTCACTCACTTAACAGTCGGTGCGTCGGTAAGAGATTCCTATCATATGACACACGTACAGTCGTTAATGCCATGTATGACACACCAAACGTGTTTTCCGATGGATGATTCGGTTGACTTGTCACCTTGTCATCAATCGTTTACGGTTCGCATTCGAAAGCCACTTACTTTGGGTTGCTAATAGGGTAGTTATGCGAGATGAACTGTCATTATATGTCCCTACATTACGCCTCGCTCTTGCAAACGGATGTTACACCACGGCACAGACACAAATTTGAAAAAAAAAAAAAAATACCACGAGTGAGATTTAAACACAGTTTGCCCGGTTGGGAGTTGAACACCGTAACCACTTACTCACGACGCCATTTTTGTGCCCGGCTGCTCTATATTCCACTTCCTGTTCGTGGACCGTTCACTGTTTTTATTTTACTTTCTTTTCACAGTCCAGTACGCCATCTTCCTGTTTTCACGCGTCATTTGTGTTCAGTTTCTGACGGGCTGTCGCTGGGTCTTCTTATCGCTAAGTCTGAGGGGGGTCGATGGGGATATTCCCTTGTTAGTAGCAGAGAATAAATGTATCAAAACTTGGTGCATGATGCATCATTTTTCACTCAGTGTTTACTTCATCTCTCTTGAACTATGTGTAATACAATGAGGTACTAGTGTAGGTATAATCAGCGACGTATGTTTATAATGGAATTGAGCTACTAGTACAGAAGTAACAAATTTAAACGTCACGTATGGTGCCACAGTTTTTCACAAATCTCATTGTTTCTGAGGTTATATCTCCTGGTAGTTCTTGCCCCCACAACTATTTTTGCTTGACAGTAAGGGATATGTGTAACAATTTTTGTTGAAATCAGTCCAGTGGTTCTGAAGGAGATATGGAAGATACATACGTACATACATACACATATACATATCTACGTCTATTTTTATAATATGTATCAATTTATTTACTGCTTTATTGGAGGACAAAGTTCGGTCAAGGGTAACACCCAGGTACACTGATGTTGAACAATGCTCCAGTCGTTTGCCTTGCCATGTAACGTCCAGTTCCTCTCCATTCTTCAAGTGAAATGCGCATACCTGAGTCTCGTTAGGATTTGGCTTTAGATGATTGGCTTTGTAGTAGGAGCCAAGCGTATCTAGTGCAGAAGTCCCATAGTGCTCAGAGTCATTTGAACCATTTGTTTTTCTTTATCTTCCTAAGAAACCTGGGGATGGTAAACGTTACATTAAAGGGAAGATTACTTACAGTTGTAAATTACAGGTATTTAGTGAAGAATGTAGTATACCTTTAAGAACAAAAAATGGCTAGTAAACAGCAGAAGACCTGACATCTCACAGAAAGGCTTCGCATGTCTACTCTAGAACCTGACATTTTCTTCACTACACTTCCGGTCAAAGTAGCGAATGTGGAACGCAGGAAACTTGTATGGAATGTAATACCTGTGCTAGTTAACGTAACTAATAAGCCACTACAGCTGCAGCTTAACGAAAAACAACACTGACTTGATAATAATACGAGAAAAGCAATAAGACTGTTTTCCAACATAGAAGGAACCAATTCCACAATAATTTCCACAACTGAGCCACAAACGAGAAGAATCTTCAACACATTTGCTTTTGAAGCAAAAGTAATTACATTGAGAAAAATATTCGTGTGTCATGAAGTGTGGTGAAGTGCAAGAATGTGCGAATTGTTAGACTCCATACAAAACTGTTATGTGTCAAGGAAGATGCCCATCTTTATAAGAAGGGACAGCAACAGAAACATATATGTCTCATTAAATAAACGCGTGTTCATATTCTCTTGCTTTCAGCTGAATAAGCGGCAATTATACTCACATTCGAAAGTATTTTTTCATGAATAAGTTGTAGCTTATGTCACTGTATCAGTGAGACTGACCTATTTCTTCCCGTATTTTGCGGATCATTTACTAATTCTTCATAATAACTATTTCTTCAATGAAGTAGAAAACTAATTAAAAATAAAACTGAATCTTACAGCTGGCTTTCTCGTCGCTAGGGGCGCTAGTGTCGTTCCCGCTGCCAGACCGTACCAATTGTCACAGCCTCCTGTATGTGTCAGACTGCCTATACCGAAAAGGCAAACCATCTACACCTACTCCCATATACAAATTTACTTCATATATCATCAACAAATTACACTATATGCATCCTTGTAGTGAGAAGAGTCGTCCGATTAGGAAACGGCTGACTAAATATTGGTCCGACACAAGTCTACACCGATACAAAATGGCGTGTTATTGTATTTGCATGATATGTATCAGCCTTACATTTAATATTTGTTTATATTTCCTACTTTCTGGTAATTGTGTGAAACGGAAAAAAACCCTCGATTCATCGCAGTTCCATGTAGATTAAACTCACTGGCCTGTTACTAAATGAGAATGTATTTGTATTAAAGTTACGGTTTCATGATTACGTTATAGTTGCATAGGCGGTATTTATGCGTTATTTATTGTACTTAATTTATAGATGTTTCCTAAATAGGACATTTCTTACAAGATTCAGTAACGGGAAGCTCTCGATGGAAAAAAGTAAGTGAACTGTTCAGTATAACAAAAATAATCGCCGTAACTGTTAGCACATTTATTTCACTTTGGGACAAGATGGTCAATGCCGTCATGGAAAAATGTTTGAGGGCCGAAATGTAGCCAGGATTGTTTCGATTACGCTACAAATTTTCGCTGGGAAGCACTCACATCTTCTCTGGGAAGACCCGATGTCTCCCCATGCGATTTCCATATTTTTGGAGCCCTGAAGAAAGACATTCGAGGCTGTCACTTTGCTTCGGATGAGTATGTAAACGTCCGGAGACAATCATGGTTTCATAGGCAAACACAAACATTTTTCAGTGAAGGCACTGACTGTTTTGTCTCATAGTGGGATAATGTATTAACAGGTACGGCAATTACTTTTGAAATAATAAACAGTTTACTTCCCTTTTTTTAATCGGTCTCGTTTCCTTTTGACTTTCACTTTTAGTAGCTGTCTTTTCTCCTGAGAGTGTTGGTGTTTCCTAACTTCCACCAGGAGAGACGAACTGAAACTCAAGTACTCAGGGGAAACAGAGCTACCACACTAACACAAAGCTGGTGGTCTCTTTTTTAATTCTATGTAAATATTAGGAATATGAGCCATGTCCTCTCATTAACTGAACCACACATCTTTTAAGATTGCTGTAATTCGTTTAGAGTCTCTCATGTTTCGAAGGAGATAGGAAAATGGTTGAAATGGCTCTGAGCACTATGGGACTTAACTTCTGAGGTCATCAGTCCCCTAGAACTTAGAACTACTTAAACCTAACTAACCTAAGGACATCACACACATCCATGCCGGAGGCAGGATTCGAACCTGCGACCGTAGCGGACATGCGGTTCCAGACTGTAGTGCCTAGAACCGCTCTGCCACCCCGGCCGGCGGAGGAGATAGACTTAACTATAACCTGCTGTATGCAGCGTCCTCGAAAGTTGATGTAAGTTTGGTTCTATTTCATCCAACTTCTTTTTATCGTTAAGTTAACGACACGTTTATGGTCTGATCAGATAAACATCTACATCATTCCCGAGACAGAGAGAGAGAGAGAGATAGAGAGAGATAGAGAGAGAGGGGGGGCCGAGGAGGGAGAAGGAAAGTTGCCGTTTCTAGATGTGATGATCTAACGAAAGTCTGCTGAATGGCTCGACCACTGTATGTGCGGCTAACCGCCAAACTCTGATTTATACCGAGGGCTATAATTAAGGTGCAGCAACTCGCGAAGTTCCAATGTGGGCTGTAATTACCATATGCCCGGGAAACTTAGTAGATATACCAATGCGTTAATGCGGAGCCGATTTACGATGGAAAACAATGTAAATTGCAATTAAGGAGACCAGATGCAAATCTGGCGCTATACGCTGTTTCTTTGACTGTCCACACTGGCATTTAACGCGCTATAATGTGAGTGTAGCACTTGGAAGAGGTAGCCGTGCTATCCCGGTGGAAGCCATTAAGAACGTTGCTGTTGTGGCAGCTGACCATGCTACTACCCGTGCAGTGTCACGAGAATCGCCCATGGTCAACAGCACGGAAATTTTGCGGCCTATTTTAAACTGAAGCTCGTACAAGACACAGACGGTGCAACAAAACCTCACGATCAGCAGCAACGTTTTGAATATGCTCTCCGGTTTTTGGCAGGGATCGAAGATGACATGTGACTGGACAGTATAGTATGTAGTGGTGAGGCACATTTTACAGTGCAGGGTGCAGCGTACACAGAACTGCTAAATTAAAGGTACTGTTAAACAATGTGTTGTGCACAAAGAGCCATGACACTCACCCTATGTGACCATGTGATGTGGGTTCAAAAGGACCTTCGTTCACGTCCCTTTCTCCGCCTGTCAGTTTTACCGTGACATCAACACGTTGTCGATACCTCCTATGCAGCATGCGATTCCTGCTTTGAAAGAGCACAGCTGGATGGAAATCACTGTTTTCACCAGAGATGGGGGAAACACCTCATGTCGCTCGCCGAGTGAAAGATGTGTTTAACGCAACCTTCCACAAACGTATTATCTAGAGAGGCTTCCGTATGCATGGCGTGCAAGATCATCTGCTCTGAATCCATGTAATTTTTGGCTCTGGGTATACCTAAATGACACGTTTCCCAGAGACACGTTAGGTCTCTACCTGATCTGAGAGCCAGTACACCCGAAAGCTGCGAGCAACTGTTGATTACGTCATTTTACGGATGCTCGCACTGAACAAATTGTGTAAGCGGCGATTAATGATGAAAGTAACGTTATTTCTGTCTCATTTGTTTGACCTTCCCTGTCCATGTCAAGTTCCTAATTCACTAAGTGTGAAAACATTTGCATTCACAGCGCCAGATTTACACCTGCCGGCCAAAACTGGAATTCATTCTTTTTTCAGCGCAGATCGGTTTCGCACTAACGCAGTAGCGTATCTGCCAAATTTCGTTGCCGTACTAAAATTACAGCCCACACTGAGCCGTTGTTTGTGGCTGCATATTAATCGTAACCACACAGTATCCCGACACGCAGAATTTCTGCTATCCAGTACATGTGCGTGTACCGTTATTCGCCAGGATTTCGGCCGCCTGTCGAAGGTTTTTTGGGTACCACTTCGATTACTTGCACGTTGATGATCACGAAATCACGATGAGGATAACAGATACACACATCCCGCCCCGAGGGGAGAAACTCCTCGACCCGGAATGGAACTCAGGTTCCCTTGGTCAAGAGTGAACAACGCTGACGACAATGCTGCGAGCTGCTGACTGTGCAGTAACCGTGTGGCCGGGGCCTCCGGTCGGGTAGACCGTTCGCCTGGTGCAAGTTTTTCGAATTGACACCACTTCGGCGACTTGGGTGTCGATGGGGATGAAATGATGATGATAAGGACAATACAACACCCAGTACCTGAGCGGAGAAAATCTCCGACCCAGCCGGGAATTGAACCCGGCCCGTTAGGTATGACATTCCGTCGCGCTAACCACTCAGCTACCAGGGGCGGACACTATGTAGTACTTTGATATACAGAGCTGAATTTCTTTCTGACGAGGACCGCTTGGATTCCGAAGTTTGTGAAACACAGTGGGGAAAATTAATGAACTTGCTAAGGAAAAATGGAAATGAGCATATGACATCGTTGGCCGGGAGGTCCCATCCGGGGAATTTCGACCGCCAAGTGCAAGTCTTATTTCTGTCGACGCCACATCGGACGACTTGTGAACCGGTGATGAGGATGAAATGGTGATGAGGACAACACAACACCTATTCCCCGAGCGGAGAAAATCCTCGAACCCGGGCCCGCATGCATGGGAGACGTTCACGTTACCACCCAGCTAAGCAGGCGGTCTTGTTAAAGAAGAATGGAGTCGACAGGAGGGATACAGGGGTGATTAAGTACCTATAACTACCATATAATATACGAGTAGAGACTCGGAATGAGATGACATATATTTGGAGCATATAATTCAGAAATGTTTAAATTTAAAAAAGAGGAGTGCGGATTGCTGGTAGGAGGAGAGCATGTATTAGATCTGCGGATGATATGTATTGTTGATAAATAGCGAAACAACTGTGATTGGAATGTTAAAAGAATTAAATAAGAGCTGTTAGGAATTCAGAATGAGAATTAATAAGAAAATGAGGAGGAGATTACTGTTTAACGTCCCGTCGACAACGAGGTCATTAGAGACGGAGCACAAGCTCGGATTAGGGACGGATGGGGAAGGAAATAGGCCGCGTCCTTCTCAAAAAGAAACCATCCCGGTATTTGCCTGAAACGATATAGGGAAATCACGGAAAACCTAAATCAGAATGGCGGTAGACGGATTTGAACCGTCGTCCGCCCGAATGCGAGTCCCGTGTGCTAACCACTGCGCCACCTCGCTCGGCAATTGTTAAGATAAGAGACAAATGTATGGTGATATGTGCAAGGAAAGTAAGACAGGAAGATATAGAACAAGTAGTGGTACAGGCTACCCTCCGCAGCGCACCGTACGGTGGCTTGCGGAATATCTCTGTTATGTAGATGTAGATGTAGATGTAGAATTTAGTGCTTTCAGGTATCTAGGAGGCATAATTACGGAATACTAGAGACGCAATAAGGAGGCGGTAAGGCGTATAGCGATTGCCAAGGAGGCATTTAACAAGGAGAGGAGGCTTCTGTGTTGGTGGTTGGCAGGGGTCCGGAGGAAGAGACTGGCGAAGTGCTCAGTATGGAGCGCGGCACAATGCGGAGCTAAGACATGGACTCCCAGGAAGGAGGAAGAAAATGGAATAGAAGCGTTTGAGCCGTGGATTTGGAAGAGGATGGAGGGTGAAAAGGAGTAGACGAAGTGAGTGTTGATGAAGGTAATCAGGAAACGCAATTGGCTTGAACACTGCATGAGAAGAGATTGTTTGCCGAAGGATGCTGTGGAATGAACTGTAAATGAAAGAAGAAGAAGAGTACGCAGAAGACACCAGATGGTAGATACTACAAGGATAGAAAACAGTTACGAGAAAACAAATAGGATAGCAAATGACATGACTGCATGGACAGCTACATATGAAGGCCTGCCCAAGGGCAGAGCTCTGATGATGATGTTCGAGTTTCTAGCGAATGACCGTGTATCATGTGCTATAAAGTTGGCGCTCTTCAAAAAACGGAAATGTGGAAATATTTAAAAACCATCTGTCGAGTCGCGGATTGTGCTCCTTCCTTTCTGACAAGGGAACCTCCCCATCGCAGCCCCCCCCCCCCCCCAGATTTAGTTATAAGTTGGTACAGTGGATAGGCCTTGATAAACTGAACACAGATCAATTGAGAAAACAGGAAGAAGTTGTGTGGAACTGTGAAAAAATAAGCAAAATATACAAACTGAGTAGTCCACGGGTCGCATAGGCAACATCATGGACAAAATGAGCTCAGGAGCGTCGTGGTCCCGTGGTAGCGTGAGCAGCTGCTGAACGAGAGGTCCTTGGTTCAAGTCTTCCCTCGAGTGAAAATTTTATTATCTGTCCGTTCGTTCATTGACGTCTTTGTTCACTGTAATAAGTTTAGTGTCTGTGTTTTGCGACCGCATCGAAAAACCGTGCGATTAGTAGACGAAAGGACGTGCCTCTCCAATGGGAACCGAAAACATTTGATCGCAAGGTCATAGGTCAACCGATTCCTCCACAGGAAAACACATCTGATATATTCTATAAGACACTGGTGACGGCATGTGCGTCGCATGACAGGAATATGTTGTCGACCCACCCAACTTGTACACTTTGCGAAGGGGTAAAAAGATTCTTCTACCTTGCCCGATTTAGGTTTTCTTGTGGATGCGATAATCACTCCCAAAAAAGTGATGAAAACATAAGAGTTTGTCACATAAACTGAAAATAAAAAAATAAAGTTTTCACTCGACGGTAGACTTGAACCTAGGACCTTTCGTTCCGCAGCTGCTCACGTTACCACGAGACCACGACGCTCCTGCGTTCTCAGTCTCCTTGACGTTGCATATCTTCCCATGAACTACTCAGTTTGTATATTTTGCACATTTTTTCACAGTTCCACACAACTTCTTCCTGTTTTCTCAATTGATCTGTTTTCAGTTTTTCAAGGTCTATCCACTGTGCCAACTTATAACTAAATCAGAGAGGGGTGCGATGGGGAGATCCCTTGTGAGGTGCTACATCTAGTTTACAGGCAAAGAATAAGAACTATTTTCCAACCACCTTAGAAGTTGAAGGATGAGGAAAATCTCGGCCTTAGGGTCTCTGGGACAAGATACCCCGTGAATACATCGGTCGTTCTGTCAATACCGTTTCCGACTACTGTGCAGAACGTCAGCGACACATTAAAAACCAGGAATTACAAAAATAAGCTGTTTCTGAGCAGCCGTCCGGTGTGACCGAGCGGTTCTAGGCGCTTCAGTCTGGAACCGCGCGACCGCTGTGGTCGCAGGTTCGAATCCTGCCTCGGGTATGGATGTGTGTAATGTCCTTAGGTTAGCTAGGTTTAAGTAGTTCCAAGTTCTAGGGGACTGATGACCTCAGATGTTAAGTCCCATAGTGCTCAGAGCCATTTTTTTGTTTCTGAGCACTGCCTCATAAATAAAAACAAAGTTCTGTTTGATGAAGCATGTTTTGACCCATCCGTCTTCATACTGCGATCCTGCTGTTAAAGAGGCTGTAGAAATTGGAATATACGAGAAAAACTTCAATGGTGACCTTAGATATTATTTTAGCGGGGTGTGCTTTCGATGCAAAGAAATGAAATGATAGTGTGGCATTGTTGGCAGGTAGGCCGCTTCTGGGGACGTACGGCCGCCGGGTACAAACAGAGAGATTCGATAAATTATTTACGCTCCTATTGTAGCAGTGGTGCCACAATCGCAGACATTTACACCATATATGGAAACAGGACTACGCATGTTGACCAACCACAAACTGTATAAGTAAACTCTTTGATGTCAGTTGCTCTTGGCGATGCCGATGATGGTAATCGTGGAAAGCTCGAGGTTTTCCCACAACTGACGCGGAAAGAAGTCCGGGAATGTTTTATTCAAGAGTATCATGGCGAGAAGCTTCGTTCTCTCAAGTAGACTGTTTAAAATAATAGGCGTACTTCCAACAGCCTTACAATATATTTATTTTTTAATGAAGTTTGTTACGGAGTTACCGGATGAGATATTGTAGAAAGCTAGGACAAGAGTCCCTCAGATTTCTCGTGTGTTACCTTCATCAACAGAGATTGACGTAATAATTGGTGTTAGCGGTGATAACTTTCAAGGTAGGAGGCTAGTCAGACTGCTAAATAGCTAGAAGCTAATGTACTAACTTACCAGATCACTTGAGGTCTTTGACAACTGACATCCTTTAACATATCCTAGAAGTCGGGCAACGCTACACACCAGTCCTTTAGACCAACCTACATTACAAAAAAGTCAAATAAGCGCACCACAAATACTCAGTGTTCTCTTCAAATTCTGTTTGCGTACATATGTTATCACATGCATCGACATCATTACGCCCCATCTGAAAGCCGACGTCCGAATCGGTGTGTTCAATTGACATGTGTTCGCGGAAGAGATACGACGAGAGTTGCAAAAGTGTGGTCATGAAACGTACTGACATCAGAATGAAGTAGGTCTTAGTTACACAATTATAAAATTTTCGAGTAAGCCCCATACAGTGGGGCTCAAATCTTATGTAAACTCAAATGCAGTTCATTAGCCACTACATCAGTAACGTTTCTGTAAAGTTTGGAGATGTGATGGAAGCATGATGGCAGACTTTGCTGCTGATGTAAGACATCTAATACGCCTATATGGAAGAGAGATGAACAGGCAGAGAGGGTCAGTATCTTGGCTTCCAAGATGAAGTGACCTCAATTAATTGGATTTTTCCGTCTAAGGTCATCTCAGAAGTGAAGTGTACAGCACTCCCGTTGATAAGCCCCTAGAGCTGGGGCAGTGAACTGTACAGTCGTGTCAAGATTTACTGGATCTGCACAGTGTGTTTGAAGGAATTCGAAACTCACTCCAGAGACGAGAGCAACACCCCATTCAAATACGAGGACGAAACGAAGATGACCACGTTAAACAGGAGCAAGTGCGTGGTACATTTTAACATGTACCGTGCTGCGATAATATTGTAATTCTCGTTACCGTTTGTATGAGTGAAATTTGAGCCCCGTTGGATGGAAGGATCAATAGAAAAGTTAAGATTGAAAATACGTCTGTACTAACTAGGACAACTTTTCAGATGGTATCAGTGGGGGTTCAGAACCACACATTTGCAGTTATCTCGCTAACGGCTCGTTTGCGGACGGATGTTACTGGAACGTTGATACTTCTGTCAGCATACAGGGTGGAAAGTATTTAAACCGACAAACTCTGGGAGGTTGTAGGGGACATCAAAACAAATATTTTTCCCTGATGTAATTTCTCCCAGTGAGCATTATTTCAACTGGTGGACGCCGTATTACGCTCTTCAGTTGTTAGACGTATTACGATCTTCAGTTATTAGAGGCCGTATTACGCCCTTCAGTTTTAGGCAACTGCTGTGCACCAGTGGGTCGCAGGTTAGAATCCTGCCTCGGGCATGGATGTGTGTGTTGTCCTTAGGTTAGTTAGGTTTAAGTAGTTCTAACTTCTAGGGGACTTATGACCTCAGCAGTTGAGTCCCATGGTGCTCAGAGCCATTTTTGTGCACCAGTGTTGTAGTGCATTGTCTCTGTTTACTAATGGAGCGATACATCTGGAGTGAGTACACTGATATGCTTGGTGTGTACTACGTAGCGCACCACAACGGACGAGCTGCACAGCGGGTTTATCGACAACAATATCCTAATCACCGTATCCCGCATCATACGACCTTTGCTGCTGTGTACCAACGTCTGCGTGAGACCGGGTCATTTAGCAGATTACCTGGACAGGGATGCTGTCGCACGGTAAGAAGGTTGCAATTTGAGCAAGCTGTCTTGCAACATGTGGAGCGGTATCCTTCAATCAGCACTCGTGCAATTGCACGTAACATGTGGACGAATCAGACGAATGTAAGAGCAGTCCTTCGAGAGAAATTGTTACGGCCATTTCACTTACAGCGTGTCCACAACCTGGAACCAGTACAGAGCACAGTATTCGCAGTGGTATCTGGAACAGTGTGAAAGGCATCCTATATTTCCATCGTCTGTGTTATTTACCGATGAAGTAACGTTCGGGCGTGATGGAGTCTTCAACATGCACAATTCGCATGTTTGGAGTGAGGATAGCCCACATGCCACAGTTACTAGCGCTCATCAAGTGCGGTTCTTCGTTAATATGTGGGTCGGTGTTGTTAGGGACTGTTTAATTGGGCCGTACCTACTACCTAGGCCATTAAATGGCAGACACTATTACAATTTTCCCACCAGAGCATTGCCAGAATTGCTGGAAGACGTCCCGCTCCCTACAAGACAACGCATGTGGTTCCAACGTGACGGGGCGCCGGCACATTTCAGTCATCGTATGCGTCGATTCCTGGACCGACATTTCCCAGAAACGTGGTTTGCCAGAGGTGGGTCCTGTACCATGGCCTGCTCGTTCCCCAGATATGTCCCCTCTGGAATTTTTTGTGTGGGGAGAGATGCGCAACCTTGTTTACACAACTCCTGTTGCATCAGAAGAGGATCTGGTTGCCCGGATAGTAGCAGCAGCAGGAACAATTCAGGATACTCCTGGGGTTTTTGCCCGTGTCAGACAGAACATGATCCGACGGTGTAACCTTTGTTTACGTGTCAATGGAGGCTCTTTTGAAAATCTACTGTAATTGAAATTTGGTTGTGTTAATGTGCTGTCTCTTGGTCATAAGAAAATGGAAAAGTGTTTGTTGGTTTAACTAATTTGCCACCAGAGAAATCTTCTTACCGTTTTAGATAATTCTAATAGGAAAAAATGATATTAGGGAAAAATATTTGTTTTGATGACCCCTACAACCTCCCAGAGTTTGTCGGTTTAAATACTTTTAACCCTGTATACTGTCACCCATGTGTGTTTTCGCTATTAACTGAGATACAACCCGCAGAGCAGGTACTTCCCTCTAGTCTAAAACAAGGGGTGCAATAGAAACGATTGCCGACCTACCTATCTTACACAACGTCCAACCTCTTCCAGTTTCATCGTAACCGTGATACTCTCGTGGGTACAATATTCAGATGCTGCAAAAGCGTCACAGTTTCTCTTCGTTCAAAAATGGTTCAAATGGCTCTGAGCACTATGGGACACAACATCTTAGGTCATAAGTCCCCTAGAACTTAGAACTACTTAAACCTAACTAACCTAAGGACATCGCAGGATTCGAACCTGCGACCGTAGCAGTCACGCGGTTCCGGACTGCGCGCCTAGAACCGCGAGACCACCGCGGCCGGCTTCTCTTCGTCATGAGGTCACACTACCAAAGTATCATTTACATATCGCCAGGGGTTTGGGTTTAAGTTCTGCCGAATCAAGTACTCTTTCCTCTAAATCTTCCTTTAAAACGTTTGTACCAGATTGTAAAGAGGAATATTCGTGGTAACACCGTCAATTTGATCAAAAGGAGGGCTGAAATCTACAGTGTACCTCACAAACGTGACAAAGCCTACATTGGTCAGCCAATGCGCACCTTACCTGAAAGATGAGCTGAATATTTGGGGACGTTCGGCCGCCTAGAGCAAGTCTTTTTTCTGTCGACGCAACATTGGACGACTTGCCCGCTTAAGATGAGGATGAAATGATCATGATGACAACACAACACCCAGTCCCCGAGCGGAGCAAATCTCCAACACGGCCGGGAATCGAACCCGGGCCCGCTTGCATGGGAGGGAGCATGTTACCAGCCAGCTACGCGGGCGAACTACACAAGTAAATTAAACACGTAAAATCTGATTTGACGCGAAAATTTAGTTTATAAAGCGACGTACCACGGACAACTATGCTGTAAAATGTCACCGTTATCATTAGAATGGTTCAGGGAACTTCACGTCGTAGTAATGAAGCACATGCAATGTTTTTGTGCACGTGAAATCCGGTCTCGGGCGAAAAATTACTTTTGCTCTATTTCAATTTCACATAGCTAAACTATCAAAGTTTTACTGACCAATAAACTTTTTTCATAAGTGGCATGACCTGCAGACAAAAGAAGGGTACCAACGGAAAAATGCTCTTATCGGAGCACAAGAAGGTGAGTATATTCCTGTTTAAAAACCTATGACGGAAAAGTGAGGTACTAGCTGCCTCTTTCTTTTCTCAGCACCATTAAAATTTTTTCCAAAAATTTTGGCCTTAGAATGTATTCACGCTTCTTTATGTTGTTGGAGAAGGAGACAGGGCAATGAGAAAGAGACGGATAAGTAACAAATCCTGGAAGATAGTAGAAAGTGGCTGTGCTATAGAAAGAGGGAAGGACACAACGGCAGTGTGAGAGAAAGAGAGGGACACAGTGGCAGTGGAACATAGTTCATAGTTAACAGTGAGAGAACAGTGCTAGGAAAAGAGCGAAGGAGACACTGCCAGTGGGAGAGGGATAAAGAGACGGAGAAGGATTGGAAGTGGGCGATAGCCAGTGATAATGAGAGACAGAATCTATGGCAATTACAGCGAGGAAGAGAGAGACAGTAGCAGTAGGAAAGAAGAAGAGGGAAACAGTGACAGTGCGAGGAGAGAGGAGTAGAAGAACAAAACAAAGGAGACTCGTGGCTTTGAGACAAGAGATAGTGACGGTTAGAGAGACGCAAAAAGATGAAAGAGTGAGTTGGTCAGAATGAATGAGTCAGAATGAACAAATGGGAGTGGACAGTTATGAGTGAATTGTAGTAATGCACTGACGAGTGTGAGCGGGTTACAATTAGGGGAGAATGAAGGAGTACAGGTGAGTTGCATGTTAAAAAGATTGCAAATATGTTCGCATGCCAATGTTTGGGAATATTTTTAAAGGTGCTGAGGAATTTAGAATGAGGCAGCTGGTACGACACTTTTCAGTCAGAGTCTTTTAAATAAAGATGAAAACATTAGCATTTTTACTCCTCCGATGGGAACATTTTTTCGCTGGTATTTTACTTACTCTGCTGAATGTACTCAATCTACAGTCTGCGTAAAGATCTTTCAGGGTATTAGAAATTACTCAGAACCACATGTCACTTATGAATACATTTTCCTTTTTACTGATGGTAGAATTATTTTTCACTTTCCAGCTCCTTTTCGTTCATGAACTAATCTCAGTGGGAAAATAATTAGACTGGAATTTCGCCAAGGGCTTTAGTCCATTGCGGAAATCGTGCGCCCTAATGCGGAGGAGACGGGGCCCGGAATTGCGAGGCCCCAGATGAAGCGGCACCAGCGCTCAGCGCAGCCCGTCCGAGCCGAGCACAGAAACCAATTCCCGGCCGCACTTCTTGTTTCCGCAGCGCGCAGCTCTTGTCCCGCGGGAGACGGCTTTCAGAAGAAGAACTGCTTTTCATCTCCCCCCGGCATGCATTTTTCATGCAGTGCTTCCATATTCGCTGTATTCCGCACATGGACAGAGCCGAGAACATGGACTGTGGAATGTGTGGCAGCTAGCTGATTCGCTATTAGCCATAAATTGAAGATGGCAAACGATAAGGTCGCGTCTCGGGCTGGAGATTGCGGTAAACAGTTTGTATCTCTCTTTTTCCGATCCAGATTTTCCAAGCATGCGCGGAGGCGAGGATCGTAAAGGAGGTTATACTTGTTGATTGTAGTGGAACTTGGACGTCATTGTGGGAATTAAAAATAATGGTTTAGACAAACGGTATAGTTTTTGAAACTTCCTGGAAGGTGAAAACTGCGTGCCGGACCGAGACTGGACCTCGGGAGTTCCGTCTTTCGCGTGAAAATGCTCTACTTTCCCGCGAAAGCCGAAGACCAAGGTTCTAGTCCCAGTACAACATACAGTTTTAATCTGCCAGGAGGTTTCAAACCTGCTCACGCACCACAACAGAGTGGATATTCATTCTGCTACGATCATTGTCGTATCAAAAACAGCGGCAGAGAAGAGGAGCTATTGTGACCTTCTTGAAGTTTGCAACTATCCTTCATGACTTAATGAAAAATTTTTCGTTTAAAGTTGACTCTTACGCTCTATAATATAGTATCGAAGTCTCGATGCGTGTTCAGCGGCTGCTTTGCTTATCAGTTTATGAGTACGCGGGGAGATGTTTCACTCACATGCCCGATCGACAGTGTTCAGCGGCTGCTTTGCTTATCAGATTATGAGTACGCGGGGAGATGTTTCACTCACATGCCCGATCGACAGTATAATCTGTTGTTGGGGTACTGTTATGTTTGGTGTGTGAAGTCTTCGAAAATTTATTTAATTGTTTGTATTAATGTTACTGTGTGATCTTCATTGTTGTTGTTGTTATTGTTGTGGTCTTCAGTCCAGAGACTGGTCTGATGCAGCTCTCCATTCACTCTATCCTGTGCAACCTTCTTCATCTCCGAGTAACTACTGTGCGGGCTTTCAAATAAAAAAAAATAAAAAAAAAAAACGTGGCCGTGAACTACATACCCTCAGACTCAGAGTTGAAATATTAAATTTTGGCTGGTTTCGTTGTCTAGGGGCCGGAATACAAGTTGCCGCATTACGTGCCAAATGCTGCTGAGTCTACAATATGCAATATGAATACACACATGAATCGAATGGTCGAAGGTTCCTGTCACTCGGCAATTGCGAATTTTGAATGTAACATAGAAATTTATAAATGAAAGATTGCAATTAAATAAACTTTGCAGGTACTATTTTAACGACTTTAAATGATGGGTACGATAGCAGAAGTACCTTTAAGAATGCCATTTATTACTTCAAAACACTTATTGTTGTCGATGGTCCAGCAATTAAATAAAATATAAATTGAATAACAGGGAAACAATAGATTCCTGTGTCTATGTAATCTTATGAGACTTAACTGCTAAGGTCGTCAGTCCCTAAGTTTACACACCACTTAACCTAAATTATGCTAAAGACAAACACACACACCCATGCCCGAGGGAGGACTCAAACTTCCGCCGGGATCTCATAGATTCCTGCATCACGTAATTAGTTATGAGCAACAACACAGCTCGTGAGATTTTCACTTCTAAACGTGTACTACATCTTCACTGCAGAAACCACGGGAATCTCAGAAGGGCATAAGTCGGCACTACGAAATATTTCTATCTTCCACGACCACGCGCAAACTGCTCAACCCTCTCCAAGTACTTCCTACGATCGTCCATCGTGCATTCCTGTCCAGCACTCACTCCCCCGTGTCCTGTGCCACCCGATGCTCCTCCTCCACTTCCATACAGTCTCTCCATTGTCTTCGGTAGTCACTTACCGTATTAACGAGTGCTGTGATTGGCTAGAGCGCTCCCGCCGTGACTCTAAGCCAACCCACAGTCACAAACACATTGAAACATCTACAAAATACAGGATTTACATTTAAATTACTTGAAATTAAATAAATATCCCTATGGCTGGACCATAAAAACGCTCTAACGCACATTATTAAAACCATAAAAAAATTAAATAAACATATATCAAAGCAAAAGTAGGGCAGTACCCTAATGTCTCTTTGCTTTCTAAAACACAATAAATATTTCACCAATTTCTTCAAGAATAATATATATCAGATATAAACAAAGACCTACGCGAATAGATATGTATTTATAAGCATGCTGCTAACGTTTTCTCGTGTAACTGTGGAGTACTTATGGCCTGATGCGATCAATAGTAATCGGCCACTTTGATCTTCAATAACTCATGTAATATTCAAGTTACATGCCTGTAATTCATACCAATTTAGGTTTACACTAATAGCTTTCTAAAGACATGTCGATTGACAAAATCGTATGAACCGTTTAGATTTTGAAAATTCGTTTCTGGGTGTAACTTGTATAGTTTAAAGTCAGATACTAAACTTAAAACTAATAGAGATATTGAAAATCTGATTACACCATCAGAATCGTCGTGCAAATAATGGTAATGTACATGTTTCTTTTTAAGGTATCATGATTCATCTGGCTATTATTATTTTCTACATGAACTGTGAAATGTCTGCCGTTATGGTTTCACAAAGTCCGCCATTTTTGGCACTCCCGGCTTACAAATCTCCCTCATCGACACAAAGCCCATTCCTCGACACAGCATCAACACGGAATTCCCAGCCACACGGTCGGCCTGGACCACGCACTGAGGCTACCCCTCTTGCTCCGGCTAATGTTCGGCACCACGCGGTTGCTGACGAGCCCCGGCTTGCCCAGCTGCCCGTGCGGCCGCGCCAACTCCGAATGTTTTCAGGGCGCCACAACTCGCCCATTACCTCACAACTCCAAGCTGCATCCGTCTGAATCGGTTTAGTTTATTCATGCCTTGGTCTCCCTCTACGACTTTTACCCTCCGCACTTCCCTCCAATATTAAATTGATGACCCCTTGATGCCTCAGAATGTGTCCTACCATCCGATCCCTTCTCCTCGTCAAGTTGTACTACAAATTTCTCTTCTCCCCAATTCTGTTCAGTACCTCCTCATTAGTTACGTGATCTACCCATCTAATCTTCAGCATTCTTCTGTATCACCACATTTCGAAAGCTTCTACTGTCTTCTTGTCTAAACTATTTGTCGTCCATGTTTCACTTCCATACATGGCTACACTCCATTCAAATACTTTGAGAAAAGACTTCCTGACACTTAAATCTATACTCGATGTTAACAAATTTCTCTTCTTCAAAAACGCTTTCCTTGCCATAACCAGTGTACATTTTATATAATCTCTACTCTGACCATCATCAGTTATTTTGCTCCCCAAATAGCAAAACTCATCTCCTACTTTAAGTGTCTCATTTCCTGATCTAATTCCCTCAGTATCACCTGATTTAATTGAACTACATTCCATTATCCTCGTTTTGATTTTGTTGATGTTCATGTTATAAATCTTATATGCTCCTTTCAAGACACTGTCCATTCCGTTCAACTGCTTTTCCAGTTCCTTTGCTGTCTCTGACAGAATGACGATATCGTCGGCAAACCTCAAAATTTTTATTTCTTCTCCATGTAATACCTACTCCAAATTTTGACTCGTATAACTGCCATCTGGTTTTTGTACAAACTGTAAATAGCCTTTCGCTTCCTGTATTTGATCCCTGCCACTTTCTAAATTTGAAAGAGAGTATTCCAGTCAACATTGTCAAAAGCTTTCTCTAGGTCTACAAATGATAAAAACATAAGTTTTCCTTTCCTTAATCTATCTTCTAAGATAAGTTGTAGGATCAGTATTGCCTCATCTTTTCCAGCATTCCTACGGAATCCAAACTGATCCACCCCGAGGTCGGCTACCACCAGTTTTTCGATTCATGATCGTCATACATATGCAATAATCACAACTGGCAGTAGTACGTGAACTCATATCTACGTTCTTATTTAATTTCAGTGGAAGAGACAGGATTTCGTTAGGGGCGGCAGATCGTCAAGCTAAACCTAAAATATTAAGGCTGGTGTCAGCTGTTAAGTTAAGGAAAAGCGGACGCTTAAGGGCCACTTTACGAACTGTCAGGCTGAAATAAAGCCTATGGAGTTACCTAAAGGAACATCAATACTTCAGACTATAAAATATCACTCATGACATCTTGCATCAAATGCAGGTAAAGCCATTTCGACACTTATGTGATGTTTCTTGTAGCGTTACACGTTAATTTCTTCTAACATGCGCGCTTGCCATTGGTGCAAGGCAGTGTGGCTGTCATGAATTGAGCTCACAGTAGGCCGCACTTGATGGTCGACAAAGGCAGATTCACATCCTCGGCAGGATTCCGCCTCTGAACCAACTCTATGCCGCAGCTGTACAGTAACTTGGACATTTTGCTTCTACCAATATTCGCTCGTTGCTCTCTGGCACTGCCATCAGTCTACCTGTTCTTCACTTCCACGATTGTCGATACACCTTGCTTAGCGTTAGCGTTTCCTGTAAGAAAAACCCTCTACTAGCAGATCAGTCTTTTTAGTATGTTTCTGACATACTCATATGACGATATTGCGGCATTCGATGTGAACGAGAAATAGTAGTGTTTACTTACATTTACTCGTGTTGTCTGATGGGTTATCGCTATCTGACCGAGATAACACTGACCTTTTCGATTGCAAGGGAAGTCGTTAATGGGACTACTTGAATGTCACGGCTGTACTCTCTCAATCAACTATTTCTTATATGCTGTTCTACGATATTCCGTTATAGTTCTTAATATCTTGCGGGGAGGGGTGGGGGACCATCCGTGACCATTCATTCACACCAGATATTTTTTTTAATCGTCAGTCTTCTGACTAGTTTAATGCGGCCAGCCACGAATTCCTTTCCTACACAAACATCTTCATCTCAGGGTAGCACTTGCATACAACATCCTCAATTATTTGCTTGATGTATTTCAATTTCTGTCTCCCCACAGCTTTTACCCTGTAGAGCTCCCTCTAGTACCATGAAGATTTTTCCGTGATACCTTAACACTTCTCTTATCATTGTGCCCGTTCTTCTTGTTAGTGTTTTCCATATATTAATTTCCTTGCCTCTTCCAACATATTACTTTCTTCGCCGATTTTGCGAGAACCTCTCCATATATTATCTTACCATCTACCCGATGTCATACATTCTTCTGTAGTAGCACACCTCAAACGGTTCGGTTCTCTTCTGTTCCTCTTTCCCCGAGGGATGTTCAATAAGTAATGATACACAATATTTTTCTCTGCCAGTTTCGGTTGAAATAATACGGAATCTGTTGTAGGGCGTCGTGGAATATTACCGCTTCAGTCCCTATAGTTTCATGAAGTTCCGATGTGTGGCGACGCTATGCTTAGCCTTTAAATGGCATCTGTAACGGAGGAGCGTTCCAAGCACACAGCTGTCATTGCGTATCTTTTGGTGAGAAACCAGATCATCGCAGAGATTCACAAACGCTTGCCGAATGTCTACGGAGCCCTGGTGTTGAACAAAAGCACGACGAGTCATTGGGCGAAGCGTCCGTCATCATAGCAACAAGGCCGAGCAAACCCGTCCAGTCTCCCGGTTGCCGGCCGGCCGCATCGCAGCTGTGACTCCTGCAAAGTTGGAACGTGCGTCCACTCTCATTCGCCGCTCAACTGGACGTCTTGTTCGGTACTTTCTTATTTATTTATTTACACTTCAAGTTCCGTAGTACCAAATTGAGGAGCAAATCTTCAAGTTCATGGGACGTGTCAGTACGTAAATTTACAACACAAAAGTAATAATAGATAAATATAAAATGTTTATGAAACCGAAAAAAGTGAAGCCATAAGTTTAAGTAAATCACAATACAACAAGAATCACCTTAATTTTTCAAGGAATTCCTCGACAGAATAGAAGGAGAGACCCATGAGGAAACTCTTAAGTTTCGATTTGAAAGCACGTGGGTTACTGCTAATATTTTCACATTCTAGTGGAAGCTTATTGAAAATGGATGCAGCAGTTTACTGCACAATTTTCTGCACTAGAGTTAAGGAAATCCGATCCAAATGCAGGTTTGATTTCTGCCGAGTATTAACTGACGGAAAGCTGCTTATTCTTAGGAATAAGCTAATATTATTAACAAGAAATGACATTAAGGAAAATATATATTGAGAGACCAATGTCAAAACACCCAGACTCGTGAACAGGGGTCGATAAGAGGTTCGTGAACTTGGTGAGCCAAAAATATTATCTTAGAATGGGAAGAGTTACCTCAAAATATAATACCATACGACATAAGAGAAAGGAAATAAGCAAAGTAAACTAATTTACTTGTCGAACGATCACTAATTTCAGATACCGTTCGAAAAGAAAAATGGCAGCATTAAGTCTTTGAACAAGATCCAAAATGTGGGCTTTACACGACAGTTTAATATCTATCTGAACACCTAGATATTTGAACTGTTCAGTTTCACTAATCATAATCCCATTCTGAGAAATTAAAACGTCAGGTTTTGTTGAACTGTTTGTTAGAAACTGCAAAAAGTGAGTCTTCCTGTGATTTGGCATTAGTTTATTTTCTACAAGCCATAAACTTATGTCATCAAATGCATTATTTCAAACCGAGTCATTGTTGCACACAACATTCTGTACTATCAAGCTAGAGTCGTCAGCAAACAGAAATATTTTAGTTACCTGTAATTTCAGAGGGCAAATAAGGAACAGGATTGGCCCCAACACTGATCCCTGGGGCAGCCTCCCCCTCCCGCCGCCGTCCCTTGACTGTACCCCACTCCGACCCCACATCACAGCCATTCGCAACTCTGTGAATAATGACCTTTTGCTGTCTGTCACTAAAGTAAGAGGTGAACCAATTGTGAGCTACTCCCCATATGCTGCAATGGTCCAACTTCTGGAAAAATATTTTGTGATCAACGCAGTCAAACGCCTTACACAAATAAAAAAAAATGCCTAGTGCTCGAAACCTTTTGTTTAACTCATAAATTACCACACAGAGAAAAGAGAATATAGCATTTTCAGTTGTTCAACGACTTCTATAGTCGAACTGTATATTTGATAGCAAATCGTGTGATGTAAAATGATCAATTATCCGTATGTACACCGCCTTTTCCACAACTTAAGCAAACACTGATTGCATACAGGTAGGTCTAAAATTGTCTATATTATCCCTTTCTCCCTTTTCATAAAGCGGCTTTACTACTGAGTACTATAAGGTTCAGGAAACTGCCCATTCCTAAAAGAAAAATTACAAATATGGCTAAATACAGGGCTAACTTCAATAAAATTCTTCAGGCCCTGATGAAGGCTAGCTGCAACGCTGGCCGAAACGTTGGCGCATTTTAAATTATGACGATGCGGTCTGATACCCTGAAGAATTTTATTGAAGAAGACAACGGCCGCGGAAGCCTACGCTTACAGGGCTAACGTGTACAGCACAGTACTTTAATATTCTGCTAGGCACTCCATCATATCCATAAGAGTGATTTAATTATTAACTCAATCTTCCCCAAGTCTGTATCACAGAGAAGCATTTCAGACATCAATCACGGAAGGGCGTTTGCCAATAGTTATATGATTCCCTGTAGAAACTAAATTTTTATTTAATTCACCAGCAATTTTCATAAAATTATTGTTAAATACTGTACATATATCTGCTTTATCAGTAACAGAAATGTTTTTACTACGAACCGACCTTATATCGTCGACCTTGTGCTGCTGACCAGACACGTACTTTACAACTGAGCATATTCATTTTATTCTGTGAATTAGCTATTCTGTTCGCATTCCACATACTCTTTGCCCTCCTAGTAACATTTTTAAGCACCTTACGGTACTGTTTGTAATGGGGTAGTGTAGCTTGATTGTGACTACTTCTAACGTTTTGATATAATTCCCGCTTTTTTGTACATGATATCCTTATCCCACTAGTCAGTCACCTGGGCTGCCTTTTACTGCTAGTACCCCGTTTATAATGTTCCAATGGAAAGCAATTCTCAAAGAGCATGAGAAATGTGGTAAGGAAATAATTATATTTGTCATCTTTGCTATCGGCACTATAAACGTCCTGAAACTCTTTTTCCTTGACGAGGTTTAAAAAACTCTCCATTGCTGTTGGATTAACTTTGCTACATTATTTGTAATTATATGTGACATTTGTTTGATTATAAAGGACTTTTAGTGTTCAAATTTGTGCATCATTGTCTCCTACACCAGAAATTTATTCCTCAATTTAAGACTAGTGTTTGGTACCAGTAAACTTGTCCTTGCCAAGAATGCCTATTTTTCAGCGCTGATCTGCTTTATATGTCCTCCTTGCTTCGTCCGTCATGGATTATTTGGCTTCGAAGGTAGCAAAATTTATTTACTTCTTCAGCTTCGTTGCCCTCAGTTTCGAAATTAGGTTTCTCGGTATTCTCAACTATGCTACTTAGTTTCGACTTTTGTCTTTCCCTGTTTACACGCAATCCACATACTGTACTCGTTAGGCTGTTCATTCCATCGAGCAGATCCTGTAATTCTTCTTTACATTCACTGAGGACAGCAACAGAATTTTAAATCCACGCTTGAATCTTTCTTGTATTTCCGTCACTGCTTCTTCGATGTATAGACTGAACAATAGGGGAGAAAGACTTCATCGCTGTCTTACCCCCTTCTTAATCCGAGTACTTTGTTCTTCGCCTTCCTATGTTATTGCGCCTTCTTCGTTCTTGTACATACAGTGTATCACCCATCTTTTCCACGCGGGGTAGCCACGAGGTCTCTGACGTCTTGTCACGGTTCGCAAGGCTCCCCCGTCGGAGGTTCGTGTCCTCCCTCGGACATGGGTGAGTTGGTGTGTAAGCCTAAGGACCGATGATCTCAGCAGTTTGGTCCCATTGTCCTTACCACAAAAATGGTTCAAATGGCTCTGAGCACTATGGGACTTAACAGCTAAGGTCATCAGTCCCCTAGTACTTAGAACTACTTAAACCTAACTAACCTAAGGTCATCACACACAGCCATGCCCGAGGCAGGATTCGAACCTGCGACCGTAGCGGTCGTGCGGTTCCAGACTGTAGCGCCTAGAACCGCACGGCCACACCGCCTTACCACAAATTTCCAAATTTTTTCACCCATATTTCCCTGTAAGTTACTCCTATTTCACTCATAATGTGGAACATCTGGCACAACTTTACATTCTGAAACGCATATTCTAGGTCGACAAATAGTATGAGCGTGTCCTGATTTATCTTCAGTCTTGCTTTCAGTATCAAGCGCAACTTCAGAAATGCCTCTCTGTGTCTTTACCTTTCCTAAAGATACAGTAACCGTCATCAAGCAGATCCCCAATTTATTTTCAATTATTCTGTATATTATTCTTGTTATCAGTTTGGATTCCTGAGCTGTTGAGCTGATTTTGTGATAGTGTTAGTACTTATCTGCCCTTGCTATGGTGTGGATGATATTTTTCGGTAAGTCTCATGGTACTTCGCCAGTCTCATAGGTTCTTCACATCAACCTGAATAGTCGTTTTCCCGCAAAGTTCCCACCTGGTATGCAGGATTAAGGCTATAAAGAAAACTTACTGCTCGAAGAGGGTATAATAATTTCAGTACCAAAGGAATCATTATTATGTATTGAAGAACGGAACACCTGATTAAAGTCTACCTGCAAGAGGATCAGTTTGGGTTCCAGACCAATCTAGGACGTGCGAGATAATACTGACTTCAAGATTTAACTTGGTAGATACGTTTTAGACAAGTACTCCAAAACTATAGCAGTTGTAGGTTTACGCATACTTTCATTATAACGTTGACTGAAATACACACCCTGTAACTTTTAAACTTAACATATTTAAAGTACTAGGCACGGAACGTTGCATATTACTTGTACAGGAACCAGACTGCAGTTATGAGACAAATGGTGTGGCAGCACGGCAGTTATTGAGAACGGAAAGAGATAGTGTTGCACAATATCCACCGTGGTACTCAATCTACCTTCAAGCACACAATAAAGGACCTGTTACCAGGGACGGGAAATTACTTCGAAGATGGTTTGAACGGAATGGGTAGTGTCTTAAAAACAAGTTACAAGATGTTTGAACAATTTACGGGTAACGGCTCCGACAGTCAACCTGTACATGGTACAACGAGTGTAAGTACAGATATTTTTATATTTGGTATCTTAGTATGTACACAGAACAGTCTGTTGATGGGTTTTTCTCTACGTCTTCAGGACTACACTCTCATGGGACACTCTTTGGATTACTACCATTCGCACGGGTTTCTGGACGTGGCCATCTACAAGGACATTTCTTCGCATTCTTCTTCGGATACCTGTACTTTCCGGCATTCACTAAACCTGTGGTGCTGAGCAAACCTATTGCCGAACTGACGTGAGACTTTGTACTGCGTATAAAGTACAACGGTTTACAAATAGGAAAGACGCCAACCTTTAACCCAGTTAATATTTGGCATATGCTAAATCTTCATTTCAGCAGTGTGGATTTCTCTGAGAGTTCTATCAATTCGAACTGAAAGACATCATTGTGGCAAAAAATTCTGATTATTACGGAACGAGAAAATGGGCTGTATGGTATGGCAATGATTGACGATGATTGTGTATGTGATTGTGAAATACTGGAGAAGTCCTTCATCCCAGCTATGTCCTTTCTCCAGAAATCTAATAAACGTACAGATATAAGAAACCTGCGGTTGAATTTTGGGGAAACGGAAGAAAGGGGAAAAGCTCGCTTTCATTTGTGCACCATAAATATCGTAAGGTTACGTCAGTGAAACAGGTGTATCGCTGCGAAAGGTATGGCTCGAAACGTGGTAAGGTGAACTTTACAAAAAGTACTAAGGGCTATGGATCATCGACTATTTATCCATGATACTGACCTTCAAAAGTGGCCCTTACATATTACCAGCGCAGTAAAGTTACATAATTTCTAGGTAAGCTCCAAATTGCTATTGAATTTTAAAAAGGCTCACGCATTTGTATCTCGCAAGATAACAAACTTTATAACTAGACGCTATATAAACGATAAAAATTATCTCGACGAGCTCATTTTACGATTTCAGTACAAGTTAAAGAATATATCAGCGTTTGGAGGCTGAAAATGTGGAATTCTGATCAGAGCTGATTCAGTTTGGAGTTGCGCTCTCCACGTACTTTGTTCCAAAAGGGTGCGAGCAACTTTAATCCATTTGCAGTATCTGTCGTGACTTACAGTTACACGATTCAGCCTACAGTGTCTGTAGCTGTCAAACAGATTACCCACCTTTTTTATAGTATTAACAGAAATAATTGAGAGTTTGCAAAATGTTTTATACACAGTGTGCTGTCGGAATACAAGTAACATACGTATTTAAGATATATAAAAGTTCACTATTATTATAATTATTTGTTTTACTTGCCTTGGTTTATATTTTCAAACTATTATATTACGTTGTATTTTTTGTTCTTTTGTTTTTCAGTTTACCATTCCACATACGTGTATTGAGGGTTTGGACAGAGAACTAGAGAATCTTTTGTGAAGCTCCGTTCTTGTGATGGCATCGAAATCTGGTAAACTAACGTCTGACCACGTCAAAAGATATTTGACAGAAGTTTTCTTTCCCAAAGCAGGAGAAAAATCTGTAATTATTGTTAGATTCCTGGAGTGGCCAGTGCGAAAGAACTGTTTTGAATGTCCTACCTGAGGATAAGGAACTTGTTCATCTGGTCATCCCAAAAGGCTTGACGGGGAATGTGCAGCTGTTGGATATACATGGCTTTCGATGTTGGAAGAACTTCGTGAGAAGATTTTCAGATCTCGTTCTACTGCATGATTATGATGTCAGAAGTAGACCTGAAACCTTTACACGTAGTTCTTCCAACAGTAAAACGTTTTGGTCGAGAGCTGAGATTAGTTACAATATGACTCACTGATACTCTCTTCAAAGCAACTGTTCTCTGTTTCCAGTAATCTCAGTACCGACAAGACGGGAATCCCAGATCTTCCTTCTGTTATTATTTCTCCTACTGAGGGGATGTTAAAACCTGAAAATTACTCCTTTAGTGTCTTCCACGTTGAGACAAGTAAACGGCGTGGTGTAAATACCCTCTGTCAGGTACACAAATATTCTAAGAGTACAGTACGATTACTACGAGCTATTGTACTAGGATCTGCTGAAAAATATTTACTTCGCTTTGCAAAATCAGAAATATTAACATCCGTGGCTGCCAGTTCATCACATCACGTTTGGTTTATTCCAGTTATGAATAAACATGAAGAGGATTTGGCTTTCCATATTTGCCTGCGTTGTTTGGGAGCGACACAGAGCTCATGTCAGTTTTCAGATATAGAGCACGAATTTAGCGTCCGCTTAAAATCAGATTATGGGTCTGCTTTTTCAGACTCACAACTGAGAAGCGTCGTTTAATAATAATAAATAACAATGATAGTAATAACAATAACAATAACAGTAAAAATCGTACGTGATCTACGTAGCCATAACTGCGAGGATAAATACAATTTCCAGCATCAGAATGGCCGAGAACCAGTTTTTTACGTTGCTGAGCGGCAAGGAATTTGTCTCTTATATTTTTTTGAAACTTGCACCTCATTTCTCACTGAATTATTTGAAGTCTCAGTGCTTACATCTAGTCCCATTGTTTCTTCTAGTTCTATTGCTTTAATTCTATAGAGAATTCATTTTACCCTGTATCTTGTAAAACCATTTTCGACTTATTTTGTATCTGTATCGATACTTCTATATCAGTTTGTAGTATTGCTTATGTATAATGTTGCATCTGTCATGGAAATTATTTGAGTAGGTATACATGCTTCAGCTATGTGAATCTCTGAACGATGTTGTTTAAATTATGCTTATGAATTTAAATAACTGAAATGACTTTTATGTAATGTATTGTAAATGACTTTGTCCATAGTTAGGGAACATAGGGTTGAATGTAAAAGACGTGGGGAAGCCCCACAGCTACGGAAGCAGTCTGGCGGAGTGAAAAAGGTGTTTTTGGCGCGCAAGTGGCAACTCATCCTTTGTGACGAGTAAGGAGTCTGAGCTGGTCAGTGCTGCGGTTAACACCTCTCTAGCAGTAGCGGATCATTGTGGCTCATATTCCTGGAGTTTTGAGGTCAAAAGTGCTTAAGGGCAGTATTTATGGGCCACGGATGCTGCATTTGGTGATACCATTATCGTGGCATGGTTTTTGGCCCTATAAAAATATAATTCCGACACCAAGAAGATATGTAACAGGGCGAGGCCAACAGAATTGCTGCAACTGCATCGTCGCCAGGTTTACAGCCACTGCAAATTGCACCATCAGTGCCACCAGCCTTCCACTAAGTTGTTTATAATAGGCACTCTGTAAATCGACTAGGTATTTGTGGAAATTGATTGATTTTAATAACAATCGTGGCGTTACTAAAAACTCTATCCCAAATCACAAACCTGGTCAGGACTCCTATCCTAGAGAATTTAATTCCGAATGTCCTAATTTACTATGAGAAAGTGATTGAACTTGAATTTACTGTTGTGATGTCATTTGAGCAGCCAGTTATAATTTTGAGTTGGTAAAAAGACAGCTTCTGTAAGCACATTTGTTATTTAAAGAGTTATAGTCTGTTGTACATTACTTAATCAATAATTAATGATAAGAACACTTAAAATTTCTCATACATACTGTTGTAGCCTTGTTAATGAGCATGGTTCTTCAAACCATGAAAGTTTAGGGGTCCTCAGGTACTAGGCTAGTTAGTTAATGAAGCAATGCAAAGTCTCCTTCAGAGCCAGTGTAGTTAGATTTACAGTATGTTTAGTTGCTTCAAACCGAGTTTAAGAAAGAACTATTTACTGTGTTATCTATTCTAATGCAAGTTAGTTAATGTACAGGCATAGAGACCCTATGCTAAGCAATGGAGTTACAGATTATGATCATTAGTAGATCCCCTGATTTGGATTCACAATCATTTAAAGCTTTTCCCTGTTTAGTTTTGCTACTAGTGTTTTGTTGTCGGTAACTGGTTTGATAAACTGTTACACGTAGTTCATTTAATGTACGTGTTGTTGAGAGGCATATTTTACAGTTTACTATCTCATTGGGCATTTATCTGCAAGGTTAGGTTACTGTGTTGTAGTATGAACAGATATCAAGGAAAGAGTTAAGTGTGTGTGTGTGTGTGTCAAGGAAGGTTAGGTTATCCTTAGCTCCGCCTTCTACTTTATCATTTTACTTGACACAAGAATGCCTAATCAGCCTGGCGACGTGTTTTAATGTGTAATGTTACAACTTGCTTTTGTGCAGGGAGAACACCTGCTCCTGACCCGCCGTTTACTGCTGGTTATACATTGCTGGAGTGTTTCGGAAACGGATCCAAGTTTGATTGCTCTGTTCCCATTAGGTTATCTCACGGTCAACTTTCTCAAAAATTTCTCGCAGAATTATAACGTTAGCATAGAAAGCCGTTTTAAGGTGGTCGGTGGTACGGTTACGATCAGTCGAGCTCTCTTCGTTGTTGCTAATTGGTACTGGGAGATAGAATAACATTTTCTTGCTGCTCCTCTCCCCTCCCCTCCCCCCCCCCCCCACGCACCCCAATCCGTCGCATCCACCTACAAATACAGATTGTCAGTGGCCCTGCTTCCGATATACTCAGATACTTACGGTAATAATAATAATAATAATAACAATAAAATATTTAATGTGAAATGGAAGATAGCTTTGCTGTGGGTAGTTGCCTGGCTAACCTGGTAACAAACATTTACATAAATCGTTTAGAAACATCTATTGTCAAAGCCAATATTACAATAAATAAAAAAAGATATATTGCAGACGTTACGTGGACGATATGTTTACCCTGTTTGATGAAACAGTAGAAGAAATTGAGCAATTTGCAAAGAGCTTAATAAACTGCACCAAAACATAAAATTTACTGTTAAAGCTGATAATCACATAAATATCTAGGACCTAAACATTAGTACATACAACGGTAAACATACATTTAAAATATACAGAGAAACCACTATAACCGACAGCGTAATCAAAAGCTCACGTCAGCTGGAGCAACATGAAATGGCATATTACGGGGCAATGCTCAACAGAATGGAAAAATCCCATTGGACACTACGGATAAACTACAAGAAATAAAAACAGCCAAAGTAATAGCATGTAATAACGGTTACAGCTATGACACCACAATAAATGTCACAGAAAAATTAAAGACAAATAGAGTAACAAAGCTCACTCAATGTCCACATCAAACAGCATTTTAGCACAAATAGCTCCTCAAAACTCAGTGAAATACGTCTGCATACCACTCAATGGTGCTTTGCAGTATCAGATTGCAAACGTATTCCCTGGTAAAAGTATCAAAATTAGTTTTTCCACAAAATGAAAGACAGAATTGTTGGTAACTTAAATTTAAAAAATGAAGTGCACCACAAGTCTTCTGCGTGCCGTGAATTTCACATTGGCTAAATTGGTATTAGTTTAAACTATGATACTGAGAACACATGGCTGCTCTCAGGCTCAGCAGCATAAATCAGTCAAGTTTCTCTGCTCTCTTGGGCCAATATGCAAACACAGAGGTAAACGTCAAAGAAAACTTAGAAATATTACATTTTGCGGAAAAAGGAGTATAAATGAATTTGTTAGCAGAATTGGAAATATATAACCATTTTCACAGCAAACCTGACTGCACTTGAATAATCAACTAGAATTAAGAAACCAAATGTACCTCCAAAATTTCGTGCAACTTTTGTAATATGAACTGATAGAAATAATAACTAATTGACAAGAGACGATATTCTTCATTGGCTATTACCAGTAGCTTTCAAACCCAAGTAATTTAATATATAGCGTTAAAATGGTCTGTACTAGGAAGAACTATCTTTGCAGTAGTTCCAGATGTATACCATAACTGTACGAGGTGCATTCAAGTTCTAAGGCCTCCGATATTTTTTCTCCGGACTGGAAAGAGATAGAAACATGCGCATTGTTTTAAAATGAGGCCGCATTCATTGTCAATACATCCCAGAGGTGGCAGCACCGTATGGCAGATGGAATTTCACCGCCAGCGGCGAGAATGAGAACTGTTTTAAATACTTAAAATGGCGACGTTTTCCTTACTTGAACAGCGTGCAATCATTCGTTTTCTGAACTTGCGTGGTGTGAAACCAATTGAAATTCATCGACAGTTTAAGGAGACATGTGGTGATGGATTTATGGATGTGTCGAAAGTGCGTTCGTGGGTGCAACAGTTTAATAAAGGCAGAACATCGTGTGACAACAAACCAAAACAACCTCAGGCTCGCACAAGACGGTCTGACAACATGATTGAGAAAGTGGAGAGAATTGTTTTGGGGGATCGCCGAATGACTGTTGAACAGATCGCCTCCAGAGTTCCCATTTCTGTGGGTTCTGTGCACACAATCCTGCATGACGACCTGAAAATGCGAAAAGTGTCATCCAGGTGGGTGCCACGAATGCTGACGGACGACCACATGGCTGCCCATGTGGCATATTGCCAAGCAATGTTGACGCACAACGACAGCATGAATGGGACTTTCTTTTCGTCGGTTGTGACAATGGATGAGACGTGGATGCCATTTTTCAATCCAGAAACAAAGCGCCAGTCAGCTCAATGTCCAAGCACACAGATTCACCGCCACCAAAAAAATTTCGGGTAACCGCCAGTGCTGAAAAAATGATGGTGTCCATGTTGCAGGAGTAGGTTTAATAATGAATAAAAAAATAGGAGTGCGGGTTAGCTACTACAAACAGCATAGTGAACGCATTATTGTGGCCAAGATAGACACAAAGCCCATGCCTACTACAGTAGTACAAGTTTATATGCCAAATAGCTCTGCAGACAGAAATAGATGAAATGTATGACGAGATAAAAGGAATTATTCAGGTAGTGACGGGAGACGAAAATTTAATAGTCATGGGTGACTGGAATTCGTCAGTAGGAAAAGGGAGAGAAGGAAACATAGTAGGAGAATATGCATTGGGGGGAAGAAATGAAAGAGGAAGCCGCCTTGTAGAATTTCGCACAGAGCATGACTTAATCATAGCTAACACTTGGTTCAAGAATCATAAAAGAAGGTTGTATACCTGGAATAATCCTGGAGATACTAAAAGGTATCAGATAGATTATATAATGGTAAGACAGAGATTTAGGAACCAGGTTTTAAATTGAAAGACATTTCCAGGGGCAGATGTGGATTCTGACCACAATCTATTGGTTATGAAATGCAGATTGAAACTGAAGAAACTGCAAAAAGGTGGGAATTTAAGGAGTTGGGACCTGGATAAACTGAAAGAACCAGAGGTTGTAGAGAGTTTCAGGGAGAGCATAAGGGAACAATTGACAGGAATGGGAGACAGAAATACAGTAGAAGAAGAATGGGTAGCTCTGAGGGATGAAGTAGTGAAGGCAGCAGAGGATCAAGTAGGTAAAAAGACGAGGGCTAATAGAAATCCTTGGGTAACAGAAGAAATATTGAATTTAATTGATTAAAGGAGAAAATATAAAAATGCAGTAAATGAAGCAGGCAAAAAGGAATACAAACGTCTCAAAAATGAGATCGACAGGAAGTGCAAAATGGCTAAGCAGGGATGGCTAGAGGACAAATGTAAGGATGTAGAGGCTTGTCTCACTAGGGGTAAGATAGATACTGCCTACAGGAAAATTAGACCTTTGGAGAGAAGGGAACCACTTGTATGAATATCAAGAACTAAGATGGAAACCCAGTTCTAAGCAAAGAAGGGAAGGCAGAAAGGTGGAAGGAGTATATAGAGGGTTTATACAAGGGCGATGTGCTTGAGGACAATATTATGGAAATGGAAGAGGATGTAGATGAAGACGAAATGGGAGATAAGATACTGCGTGAAGAGTTTGACAGAGCACTGAAAGACCTGAGTCGGAACAAGGCCCCAGGAGTAGACAACATTCCATTAGAACTACTGACGGCCTTGGGAGAGCCAGTCATGACAAAACTCTACCATCTGGTGAGCAAGATGTATGAGACAGGCGAAATACCCTCAGACGTCAAGAAGAATATAATAATTCCAATCCCAAAGAAAGCAGGTGTTGACAGATGTGAAAATTACCGAACTATCAGTTTAATAAGTCACAGCTGCAAAATACTAACGCGAATTCTTTAGAGACGAATGGAAAAACTGGTAGAAGCGGACCTCGGGGAAGATCAGTTTGGATTCCGTAGAAATGTTGGAACACGTGAGGCAATACTAACCTTACGACTTATCTTAGAAGAAAGATTAAGAAAAGGCAAACCTACGTTTCTAGCATTTGTAGACTTAGAGAAAGCTTTTGACAATGTTAACTGGAATACTCTCTTTCAAATTGTGAAGGTGGTAGGGGTAAAATACAGGGAGCGAAAGGCTATTTACAATTTCTACAGAAACCAGATGGCAGTTATAAGAGTCGAGGGGCATGGAAGGGAAGCAGTGGTTGGGAAAGGAGTGAGTGAGACAGGGTTGTAGCTTATCCCAGATGTAATTCAATCTGTATATTGAGCAAGCAGTAAAGGAAGCAAAAGAAAAATTCGGAGTAGGTATTAAAATTCATGGAGAAGAAGTAAAAACTTTGAGGTTCGCCGATGACATTGTAATTCTGTCAGAGACAGCAAAGGACTTGGAAGAGCAGTTGAACGGAATGGACAGTGTCTTGAAAGGGGGATATAAGATGAACATCAACAAAAGCAAAACGAGGATAATGGAATGTAGTCAAATTAAATCGGGCGATGCTGAGGGAATTAGATTAGGAAATGAGACACTTAAAGTAGTAAAGGAGTTTTGCTATTTAGGGAGTAAAATAACTAATGATGGTCGAAGTAGAGAGGATATAAAATGTAGACTGGCAATGGCAAGGAAAGTGTTTCTGAAGAAGAGAAATTTGTTAACATCGAGTATAGACTTAAGTGTCAGGAAGTCGTTTCTGAAAGTATTTGTATGGTGTGTAGCCATGTATGGAAGTGAAACATGGACGATAAATAGTTTGGACAAGAAGAGAATAGAAGCTTTCGAAATGTGGTGCTACAGAAGAATGCTGAAGATTAGATGGGTAGATCACATAACTAATGAGGAGGTGTTGAATAGGATTGGGGAGAAGAGAAGTTTGTGGCACAACTTGACTAGAAGAAGGGATCGGTTGGTAGGACATGTTTTGAGGCATCAAGGGATCACAAATTTAGCATTGGAGGGCAGCGTGGAGGGTAAAAATCGTAGAGGGAGACCAAGAGATGAATACACTAAGCAGATTCAGAAGGATGTAGGTTGCGGTAGGTACTGGGAAATGAAGAAGGTTGCACAGGATAGAGTAGCGTGGAGAGCTGCATCAAACCAGTCTCAGGACAGAAGACCACAACAACGAGACATGTCCATTGGCTGTGAAGTGGGTATTGTGCGCTACACATTGAAATATCGGGAGACTCGTTCCCGCTGGGCACCCCGTTGACTCTGAGACGATAATAAAACCACGCCACTGGAGTTGGCCCTCTAGAGCTGAATGCGGCATCAGGTGGAGGGGTTTCAATGCGACACTTGAGAAGAAGAAAGCATCAACCCGCTCCCCCCTCTCCAAACCTAAGAAAATCAAAACAGTGATACAAGTGGTGAGGGCTATGGTTACGGTTTATGGCTCACTCGAAGAGTGTTGCTGGTTGACGTTCTCGCCCATAGAGAGAACGCGGATGCCAATAGCTTTTGAGCCACACTGGAAGGTTGCAGAAGGCGTTTCGGATTGTCCTCGAAAGGTGCACTGCTGCTGCACGACAGCGTCCCAACGCTTACGGAGACGATTCCACTTGATTTGATCCGGCGTTTTGATGCACTGAATTTGCAAAACACTCTGTAGAACTAGAATCTCGCACCAAGATATTTTCTTCTCTTAGGAACTTACAATAAATACTTGGCCTATTTCTGCTTCAGAGATAATGCTACGTTCAGGAGGAGATATCGATCCAAATTTATTTTATACCATTTTCAATAGACTGGTTACCGACGGAACAAGTGCCTAGGAAACCATGGTGACTATGTTTTATTTTCTGGATAAAATTTTCCTCACTAAGGGCTCGTTTATTTTTTGAACCACCTCCGTGTATTACACTGATAATTTCTATATTTTCGTCCAGTCGTTTATCATATAGCACGATTTCGAATTTACCAAGAACGTTTAACGCAATACTAACGCATTACCACTCAACAATAGTCGACAGCCTTTCGAATTTGCTCGCAGCAGGCTTCATTATATCACGTCCCTCTCGACCTAATTCCACGAGCGCAGAACTGCGCTGAGGTCAGGTTATCTTGTTAGGCGTATAAGTACTCTCACCTCTTTCAAGAGGCTATCGAACGATTGTGATGTAATGTGGAGCAATAGGGTAGTATTCAGTGAAGGTGAACGAACACGTCTCCTCAGGGGCTATACAGCAAAACAAACGGATCATTTGAACTCAAGCTGGTCATTTCATCAATCCACCTGCACCGTCTGTCATCGCTCGTAAACATCTCCTATCAACTACTACGAGTTTTCAGAAGTCCCCAGCCACGAACTTGTGTGAGTTTGGGCGCCCTCATGCTGAAATCATCACTGAAAGCATCTTCTAATCCGTGAGCTTATATGAGTCTGTAGTTCACCATTCGTCGGCTGTTGAGTTTCTGATGGAAAAATGTTTATGACCGTCTCTTACGTCAGTGCTAAGAATTATTCCCCCTCCCCCCCCCCGTTCCCCCCCCCCCCCACATTAACCATGGACCTTGCCGCTAGTGGAGTGTCTTGTGTGCCTCAGCGATACAGATAGCCATACCGTAGGTGCAACCACAACGGAGGGGTATCTGTTGAGAGGCCAGACAAACGTGTGGTTCCTGAAGAGGGGCAGGAGCCTTTTCAGTAGTTGCAGGGGCCACAGTCTGGATGATTGACTGATCTGGCCTTGTAACACTAACCAAAACGGCCTTGCTGGTACAGGGAACGGCTGAAAGCAAGGGGAAACTACAGCCGTAATATTTTCCGAGGGCAAGCAGCTTTACTGTATGGTTAAATGATGGTGGCGTCCTCTTGGGTAAAATATTCCGGAGGTAAAATAGTCCCCCATTCGGATCTCCGGGCGGGGACTACTCAAGAGGACGTCGTTATCAGGAGAAAGAAAAGTGGCGTTCTACGGATCGGAGCGTGGAATGTCAGATCCCTTAATTGGGCAGGTATGTCAGGAAATTTAAAAAGGGAAATGGATAGGTTAAAGTTAGATATACTGGGAAATAGTGAATTTCGGTGGCTCAAGACTTCTGGTCAGGTGACTACAGGGATATAAATACAAAATCAAATAGAGGTAATGCAGGAGTAAGTTTAAAAATGAATAAAAAAATAGAAATTCTGGTAAGCTACTACAAACAGCATAGTGGAGGCATTATTGTGGCCAAGACAGATACGAAGTCCACGCCGACCACAGTAGTACAAGTTTATATGCCAACTAGCTCTGCAGATGATGAAGAAATTGATGAAATGTATGATGAGATAAAAGAAATTATTCAGGTAGTGAAGGGAGACGAAAATGTAATAGTCATGGGTGACTGGAATTCGAGAGTAGGAAAATGGAGAGAAGGAAATATAGTAGGTGAATATGGATTGGGGGTAAGAAATGAAAGAGGAAACCGCCTGGTAGAATTTTGCACAGAGCGTAACTTAATCATAGCTAACACTAGGTTCAAGAATAAGGAAAGGAGGTTGTATTCATGGTAGAAGCCTGGAGATACTGGAAGGTTTCATATAGATTATATAATGGTAGGGCAGAGATTTAGGAAGCAGGTTTTAAATTGTAAGATATTTCAAGGGGCAGATGTGGACTCTGACCACAATCTATCGTTTGTGAACTGTAGATTAAAACTGAAGAGTCTGCAAAAAGATGGGAATTTCAGGAGATGGAACCTGAATAAACTGACTATACCAGAGGTTGTAGAGAGTTTCAGTAAGAGCAATATGGAACGATTGACAAAAATGGGGGAAAGAAATACAGTAGAAGAAGAAAGGGTAGCTTTGAGAGATGAAATAGTGAAGGCAGCAGAGGATCAAGTAGGTAAAAAGACGAGGGCTAATAGAAATCCTTGGGTAACAGAAGAGTTATTGAAATTAATTAGTGAATGGAGAATGTACAAAAATGCAGTAAATGAAGCATTAAAATGGAATACAAACGTCTCAAAAATGAGATCGCCAGGAAGTGCAAAATGGCTAAGCAGGGATGGCTAGAGGACAAATGTAAGACTTTAGAGGCGTATATCACTGGGGGTAAGACAGATACTGCCTACAGCAAAATTAAATAAACCTTTGGAGGAAAGAGAACGGCTTGCATGAATATCAAGAGATTAGATGGAAACCCAGTTCTAAGCAAAGAAGGGAAGGGAGAAACGTGGAAGGAGTATAGAGAGGGTGTATAGAAGGGCGATGTTCTTGAGGACAATATTATGGAAATGGAAGAGGATGTAGAGGAAGACGAAATGGGAGATATGATAGTATGTGTAGAGACTGACAGAGTACTGAAAGAACTAAGTCGAAACAAGGCCCCGGGAGTGGACAACATACCATCAAAACTGCTGATAGCCTCGGGAGAGCCACCCTGACAAAACTCTACCATCGTCTGAGCAAGATGTGTGAGACAGGCGAAATACCCTCAGAATTTAAGAAGAATATAATAATTCCAATCCCAAAGATAGCAGGTGTTGACCTATCAGTTTAATAAGCCACGGCTGCAAAGTACTAACACGAATACTTTACAGGCTAATGGAAAAACTGGTAGAAGCCGACCTCGGGGAAGATCAGTTTGGATTCCATACAAATGTTGGAACACGTGAGGCGGTACTGACCCTGTGACTTATCTTAGAAAATAGATTAAGAAAAGGAAAACCTACATTTCTAGCATTTGTAGACTTAGAGAAAGCTTTGAGAATGTTGACTGGAATACTCTCTTTCAAATTGTGAAGGTGGCAGGGGTAAAATACAGGGAGCGAAAGGCTTTTTACAATTTCTTCCGAAACCAGACGGCAGTCGAGGGACATGAAAGGGAAGCAGTGGTTGTGAAGGGAGAGAGACAGGATTGTAGCTTATCCCCGATGTTATTCAATCTGTATATTGAGGAAGCAGTAGAAGAAACAATAGAAAAATTAGGAGTAAGAATTGAAATCCATGCAGAAGAAACAAAAACTTTGAGGTTGTAATTCTGTCAGAGAGAGGAAAGGACCTGGAAGAGCAGCTGAACGGAATGGACAGTGTCTTGAAAGGAGGATATAAGATGAACATCAACAAAAGCAAAACGACGATAATGGAATGTAGTCGAATTAAATCGGGTGATGCTGAGGGAATTAGATTAGGAAATGAGACGCTTGAAGTAGTAAATGACTTTTGCTATTTGGGAAGCAATAGAACCTGATGATGGTCGAAGTAGAGAGGATATAAAATGTAGACTGGCAATGGCAAGGAAAGCATTTCTGGAGAAGAGAAATTTGTTAACATCGAGTATAGATTAAAGTGTCAGGAAGTCGTTTCCGAAAGTATTTGTATGGAGTGCAGCCATGTCTGGAAGTGAAAAGTGGAAGATAAATGGGTTATGCAAGAAGAGAATAGAAGCGTCCGAAATGCTGTAGATTAGATGGGCAGATCACATAACTAATGATAAAGTATTGAACAGAATTGGGGAGAAGAGAAATTTGTGGCACAGCTTGACTAGAAGAAGGGATCGGTTGGTAGGACATTTTCTGAGGCGTGAAGGGATCTCCAGTTTGGTACTGGAAGGCAGCGTGAAGGGTAAATATCGTAGAGGGAGGCCAACAGACGAATACGCTAAACAGATCAGAAGGATGTAGTTTTCAGTAGGTACTGGGAGATGAAGAAGCTTGGACAGGATAGAGTAGCCTGGAGAGCTGCATCAAACCAGTCTCTGGCCTAAGACCACAACAAACAATAAGAATTATCATGGTATACGTACGGTTGCAGAACTACAAGCTGTTTCAGTCCATTGTTTTGCACACTTTCTTTTGGGAAAACGACATATCACCAAATGTGGTTGACAGCAACTTTCTACTCTAGGTATTTTGAGCCTCACCCCTAGTTAAATAAAACGCAAGAATAACGCAACGGAAAACGAAAATTTTGATCACTAGTGGAATACAACAGACTGCAGGTTAATGGTTTGGAACACACATCAATAAAAGGAAAGTGTTGCGGTGAAAAACGCCCTTTTTATATCTGCAATTTGTAGAATGCAGTAAACTGATACTGTTTCCATGTCCCTAAAGATATATTGTAGGCCACTGAATCCAACATAATCGTATTCGGAAACAGTCGGAAAGCTATTGTCAATGAAGCGTATATTTTATGGTCGACAGTAATACGGAATATCAGATTACGTTATATTCTCCGTGTGAATGGAATCGACCGAAATAACTAACCCCCTGAGGTGTATTATCGTGTCCTAGTTATTTTCTTTTACTTTTTATATATCCTCTAAGTTTGTTGAGGTCTACATAACAATTAATTTCCATTTCTAGATTTGCACATTCGGCTTCTAAAGCACGAGGAACAGAATATAGCAGGAGATGTAGAGTAGGGCTGACGACTGTGCTAAACTTGGCCTCTCTCTGTCGTCCACAGCATTAATAAAATCACTGCTGATGGCCCAGAACTTCTACACACATTCCAAAAATAGTAAATCATATTATTCCCTCACGTAACTTTAACTCTTCCCCAAACCATTTCTCACTGTTTAAAATATTCTGTAACTTCTTCCTCTGTCTTCTCAAATGGCAAAAATAGAATACATCACTTGGTGAAAATCTTCGTCATCTTAATAAACTAGTACACTGCTTTATATTAATCTCTAACTTGATGTTAAAACACAACACCAGTTCTCGTTCAACTTTAAGTTTATTTCTCTTCGAAGGTGAGCTTTTAAAATCTCAACAACATCTGTATAATAAATAAAATTGTCTACTTCCATCGATATGAAGTTACGAATTTAACTCGACAGCGGGAACCCTTATCACAGATTATTACATATAGTCATTACACTCTCTGGCGCGAAAGCTGTTACCGTTTAACAGCTGGGCGCTCCAAACGGTGAGAAAGCAGTGAGTCACATACATAGTAAGGGCAATGTTGGTTTTTAAATATTTTCTACTTAATTAACGAAATAGTTGTTATATTTTTGCGTTCCATGCGTTTGTAAATTACCAGTAGATATGAATTATCGTGAAATACATTTTAAAATGCCGAATCATACTGATTCAGTAACATAAGCTACATTCATGGAGAAATATGTGTATCTCTGCAGCTTACTCCGCTGAAAGTAAGAGAATATCAACATATATTTCATGTATGAGAAGCATGTACGTCATTCGTTTTTTGTTCTTTTTTTCGTAGGCATTTTCCTAGTCAGTTAAAAATTTTTTGTGGAGTCTAACGATTCGCTCATTGTTGCACTTCACTCCACTTTCTAATGTACGAAATTTTTGTATGTGTAATTACTTTTGCTTCAAAAGCGAATGCGTTGAAGATTCTTGCCCTTTATGTCTCAGATTAGCAACAGTTGTGCTGGGAAATAGTTTTATTGCTTTCGTCGATTTGTTTATCACCTCTGTGTAGTTTTCTATTAACCACAGTTGTGGTGGCTTATTTGTTTCGTTAAATAACATAGGTATTACGGTCTACGTAGATTTCATGCATTCCATATTCACTGATGTGGCTGAAAGTGTAGCGGACCAAACTCTGCTTTGTTGGATAGATACACGATGTCTTTTTTGCAAAAGGACAGGTCTTCTGGCGTTTACTGTCTGTTATTACCGAAAAGCGACATTATTCAATAAATGTCTGTAGGTCACCAGAGAATCATAAATCAACTGTACTGTGATGTACCGTTTCGTATCTTAGGACACTAAATAATGATAAATGTGATGTCATTTTCAAGTTATTGTCACTTTTAATGGCCATAGATACACTTCTTATTGAACAATTATGTTACAAGTCAATATAAACTTTAGTATTCGCACTTAACCAGTATCTTATTCAGAAGTGTCACTTGCTGGCCGCTCGGGGCGCTGCTGTCACTGTGGGTAACAAAAACAAGACGTAGTGTCGCGACTGTTATGTTGGACTGAGGGTGACGCACATTCTTCCAGTATTCAGCCATTACATCTCAAGAGATAATACAGTTTCAGCAGTCACATTATATACATACAATTCAAAACATAATAAAAACTTCAGTAAAATATCTAGACTGTTATGAAAAACGCGTGTCACAAATAAATTGATAACACTATAAACAATTTCAAAACTTGTTAGGAGTCTTATTTAACTCTCGGAAAAATTGGAAATTCGTGTTAAGTTTCAATGGGACCTAACTGCTGAGGTCATCGGTCCCCAGGCTTACACACCACTTAATCTAACTTAAACTAACTTACGCTAAGGACAACACACACACCCATGTGACTCGAACCTCCGACGGGGGGAGCCGCGGGAACAGTGCAAGGCACCCTATATCGCGTGGCTACCCCGCGCGGCTATTTAATTCCTGTTTGCAGGATCAAGTCCGTAATTCTAGTAATTCTTGCTAACGTTTCTAGTGCATGAAGAACATACTCATAAGTTTGCTTATAATAAATAATTTGCAGTAATTGTCTTCATTTGGTTTAACAAAAGATTGATATATTAATGAGAGACTTGCTAAAGGACACTACAACGTTTTATATGGAAACCCGTAAAATGCTATAAGATGTAACATCAATATTTCACTATAACGTATAAAAATATTGGCAAGAAACCTCCTCATCACCCATGATTATTTACAAAAAAAATGGTTGGTTCAAATGGCCCTGGGCACTATGCGACTTAACGTCTGAGGTCATCAGTCGCCTAGAACTTAGAACTAATTAAACCTAACTAACCTAAGGACATCACACACATCCATGCCCGAGGCAGGATTCGAACCTGCGACCGTAGCGATCGCTCGACTCCAGACTGTAGCGCCTAGAATCGCACGGCCACTCTGGCCGGCGATTATTTACAGTATAGCATTTTATACCAAGAGTATCTAAAACAATTAAGGACAAATTACTAAGAAATTGTTTTGTTGTTTATTTTAAGAAACAAAGGAGTTTTTCCAGTTTTTTGTAAATTAATTGAAATGTGCCATACGGAACCTTCATTTTACCGCGGGTTTAGGGTGCAACAATGTTTCGTTTGTAGCATTTTCCCGTGTCTTAAGGACTTGTGGTTAGCGCAGTAACTCGTGTGGGACCGTCTCGTCTGTGCCACGAATGAAAAATCGGGATAACGTAGGTGCGTAGACACATGATCTTTGTCGAGGAGAGAATTGTCGTCTGTCGTCTAGGCACTGTATCGGTCTGTTTAGATGCTCCACTGCGCTCATGAGAGCTATAGACGAAATACTCGTAGTATCTGGGAATGGTTCAAAAATTTCTGGTTGACTAGAAATGATAAGATGTCGGTTGATGTTGGGTCAGCTACTGAGATTTGATTATGAATAGTTACGCTAGATTTGTTAAGTAGGTATTCCTGTGTCTCGGCTGAAGAACATTGAATCCCTTTTTGGATCGGTTTCCGTTGATCGCCGGCAGTGGATCTCCTTGAAGAATCTCCCCGACCATGGTACTGTGCTCCACCTGCTCCTCTCTGTTGCTGATCACTTGGCTATTTGGCCCTCCAAGTATTACTAGCGGGATGCTACGTGTAGTAGCGCATTGTAAACACTGTAGGGTTTCCTCAGAATCTACAGCTTTAGGGAATTTCAAACACACTGTCTCATTCCTCAGTACTTCAGCATACCATATTTTTCAACGTTGATACTTCCAGACGGTTATATTAAACTTTAGGCTACTCTTCATCGTCACTAAATCGTGATATGAGTCTATATCTGGTCCTGTGTAGGAATTGCAATCGAGTATCTAATTACGGAACGTTTGTCTCAAAACTGATACCTACTATAGCTCTTCTTGTGAAATTTGAACAATGTTTTCTCTATTCCTTATTGAAATTAACTGCAGATCTCAATCTTTCTCATTCCTGCCATGAAGTTAGTATTATACCGTAACTCTGGCTTCTATTCCTTCACCTACTTCGGCATTCCAGTCTCCCATGACTGACCATTATCATGGTCTTTACATATTGTATTACCTGTTGAATATCATCGTATACTTTATTTCTCTATCTTCTGCTTGTTACGTCATACATACTTGAACTATTGTTGTTGGCATTGGTTTGCTGTTGCTTCTGATGAGACATCACTATCCGAAATGTTCACAGTAAATAACTTTTTGCCCTACCTCCCTAATCACAACGAACACTATTCTTATTACAACTTTTTCTGCTGTGTTGATATTAGGAGAGAGTGTTTTACCTAGCTACGCTCCGACTCTTAGAATGTTACGCCTTAGTTGGTTTTTCAGTCGTTTCTCTTGGTTACATCCCTCTTCGCACCTCTTGGCATTTCCCTCCCGGAGATCCGAATTAATCCATAATATATCGCAGTGGAGAGATTTCCGAGACCTATGTCCTAGTGATACACACTAGGTGGCTTTAATGGAGTAATGTCTATTGCTTTCTGCGTCCTTATGCCGTTAATCATTTGCTTATTCTTCTCATTTTTGTGGGCAATTTCCCACCCCTTCTCACTACGATGATAATTTTCGCATCAGGTCCCTTTATGTGTAACCGAATGAAACCAGTTGTTTCATGCTGTAGGCATTTCGACTTTGCTTTTTTAAGGTATTACCAGTGGCCTGAAATATAATATATACGTATTTGTTGGTATAGTTTTTGTTTCCCATACTAGACACTTCACTTTCTGGTTAGTAATAGTTCTGTCATTTTCTGTATCTTAATAGTAGTCCACATTTGTACTTAATAATTTGCGGCGAATATTATAGATATTCATTCTTCCCTTCTTCAGTATGTGAATGGGACAAAAACCCACTAATACGGCGTTCTCCCTACAAAGTGGTGTAGAGTTAATGTATTGGTTAAACGATAACCAACAGACGCTACGTAATTGTAAAATGAATTTTTTAACATAAGCTGTTTATTTTAAAACCTATGTATCTATCGGTTTCGGTCATGAATTACAGACAAGGGAAAAATACTTAATATTTTGGAAATTTCGACACTAACCTGTACAGTAAAATCAATGATGATACCTTTTTCCTAGACGAAATGGATGCTTCAGTCTCCCATATTCTAGAAATACTCCCATCAGAAGTTAGACATGCAATAGACAATATGAAAAAAGGGACTGCTCCAAGTAGTGATGCTCTCCCAGTCGATGTTATACAGCTGATGGTCGAGGAACCCATAAAGTATTTAGCTAAGATATTTTCAGGTAGTTTGCAGCATGGAACATTACGAAGAGACTGGAATAAAGCCAAAATAATTCTAATACATAAGAAAGGTAGTACCAAACATATAAAGAACTATCGCCTAATAGCTGACTCTCCATAGTGTACAAAATTTTCACTAGGATCTTGACTACCAGATTGAACACTACACTCGATGAGGTTCAACCCATTGAGCAAGCCGCGCTACGGGGAAAAATTAGAAGAACAAACGAGTGCCATCTATTCCTTTGCCTTGCTTTTATAGACTTTGAAAGGCCTTTGATTCGATCAGTCACCCAGCTATGTTTGTGGCTCTAAAAGAACAAGGAGTAGAACAGGGCTATATCAGAATCCTGCCTAACATTTACAAATCCTCCACAGTCTTTGTGAGCGTTGCCGAAGATACTGATGAATTTCCCATTGAAAAGGGTGTAAAGCAATGTGATACTATATCTCCCAAACTATTTTCAGCAGTCTTAGAAAAAGCTATATCTAAATTGAATTAGGTATAAAAGGAAATTCGAGTTTTCGATAAGACTGAACAACTTGAGGTTTGGGGTTGATATTGTTCTATTTGCAAATGACATAGAAGAACTTAAAGTATTAGTTAACGAACTTGCATTAGGGTGGTCTGAAGTTGGACTAAAAATCAACATTGATAAAACCAAGGTAATGATCTATGAATGGATACCGGAGGGAAGTGTATCTGTTGGAAGTACATAACTCCAAAGAGTCACAGAATATATTTGTCTGGGTCAACATGAAAGAAGATTTAAAATCAGAAATATTACGATGAATTAAATTGGGCTGGCAAGCTTATGGGAGACATTCTTCAATTTTGAAATCTAAGATGTCAGCTGAGCTGAAGAAATATACTTTTGACCAATGTATATTGCCAGTAATAACGTCTGGCTGAGAAACATTTATTTATTTATTTAACCTGGCAAGATTAGGGCCATCATGCCCTCTCTTACATCTACCCAAGCATTCTACTTATTTTACATTCATATGTTTTAGTAGGCATGTTAAACTACATCTAGTAAAAAAATTGAAATAAACAATTACAAAGGCACACCTGGAAAAATACATACATATAGAGTTTATATTCGTAGATCATAAGTACTGTTATAATTAGACATCATTGAAGAGACAGATTTTAGATAGGAGTGCTAGCAGCAGGGAGTATGTGGGAGACTGATGGTGAAGGGAGGAGAAGAATAGAGAGACATGATGAAACATAATTAAGGAAATATAAAGGAAAAGAATATTGCGTGGCTAATATAGATGAAGAGGAAGGCATCTCAGGAGCAAGATAGGAGACGCTAGCTTTGCTATTTGACAGATGAGAGGATTGGCCTTGTACATTAATTTAGTGGTGAACGTTATGAGGATGATAGTAGGAAATGCTACAGCTTCTTCTTAAAAGCAGCAGGAGATTGAATTTTGCGCAAGGTAAGGGGCAGTTTGTTCCAGATGCGGACAGCGGCAACTGAGAAGGAGTTTGCAAAAGTTTTTGTTTTGTGAGTGGGCACATTTAGGATACCAAATAAGAGTGACCTCGTGTTTCGATTATGATGGCATGACAGGTTTTTAATCTCTGAAGCAAGGTACTGGGGTGCTTGCGCGACGAGGAGTCGGTGAAGTAGACATAGAGTGTGGTAGTCACGCAATTTGTCCGGCCGCAGCCACCCTAGCTCGGAGTATGAAGCACTAACATGATCATATCGGCGAATGTTGCAGGTGTAACGCACACAGGCATTCATGGTTAGCTCTAGCCGTCTTTTGTTTTCACTACTCATGCCTTGTTGAATCACGTCACAATAGTGGAGGTTCGGTAGAACGAGTGCTTGCACGAGCTGGCGTTTCAAGTCCTGTGGAAATATGTTCCGAAACTTTTTGAGAGCATAGAGACAAGCAGACGTCTTTCAGCACACTGCGACTGTATTATCCGCCCAGTTGAGATGCTCATCCAAAGTTAGACCCAAGTTCTTCACTGTTTTCTGATATGGTATTGGAGTACCGTCGAGCAGAATAGGAGGTAGCCGTTCGCGGAAATCTGAACTTATTAATTTCTGATGGGCTATTAAGATTACTTGCGTCTTTTTTGCATTTAGTTTAAGCCCCAGGTTTCTCGCCCATGTCACTACTGAAGACAGATCATCATTCATCTGAGCGATTGCAGTGTTTACATCTTCAGGTCTGGCGCTTAGTAGAGCTGGAAGTCGTCAGCGTAGAAATGATATTTACAGGAGCACAGAACCGACGAATTATCGTTGGCATATAACTAAAACAAAAGTGGTCCTAAGACTGATCCTTGTGGCACTCCTGAGGAAACATGTTTCCAGGAAGATTTTTCATTTACGTAGACAACACATTGCTGTCTGTCTTTTAAGTAGCTTTCAAACCATCTCACTGCACTATCTGAGTCATTAAGCTGTTGCATTTTTCTGAGCAATATGTCAAAGTTAACAGTGTCAAAAGCTTTGCTGAAGTCCAGTAGCGTCAATATTGTTGCCTTTCGATTGTCGATGGCATATTTCAGGTCATCAGTTACTTTAATTAGAGCAGTGTTTGTGCTGGTGTCCGGACATTTGCCACACCGGACATTTGCCATGGTTTTACCTGCTCCAAAGGGTCGGGTACCTTGTCCCCCCCCCCCCTCCTCCTCCTCCTCAACCGGCCGCCCAGTTTGCTTTCGAAGTTCCGAACGTGACATCAGTATGGAAGATATTACAACAAACAAGGGCAGGCCTCCTGCTCATTACAAAGGTTACACGTATCTTAAACAAAGGGAATCTAAAGAAGGTGTTGTTACATGGATGTGTTTACCCCGAAAAGCGGATCATTGCAAGTGAAAGCTGCTTTCGAGGAACGCAGAAGTGTTGAGAGTATTAGAACATCTCTGTGGACCACCTGACGATGCAGCTCTGAAAGTGAGAAAGCAAGTGGAAAGGGCGGAGAGAAGGTCTCGAGAAGAAGCTATACAGTTATCGGAGATATACGCGGATGAAATGGGAAATCTACATAATACAGTTTGTGACTTTGTTACAGTGATGCCTAATTCAGAATCTATGAAGAGAACCATGCGTCGTCGGCAGAGTCAATAGCAGGGTAAGCAACAACAGCCTAAGAACTCTTATGAAATTGATATTCATGAAGATCTATTAAAAATGGGAGATGGCAGTAGTTTTCTTCTGGAAGACGATCGATTAGAGGCGAGAATAATGATTTTTAGTGGAAGCGAAGGAAAAGAAATTTTAAAAACATGTGCCCATTTTGTTATGGATGGAACATTTAAGAGAGGCAGCAAGCAGTTTGTACAGACATTCACCATACACATAGACTTAGGAGGACCGATTAAAGAAACAAACATTCTTCCTATTGTATTTGCACTGCTCCCTGATAAGAAGAAAGACACATATGTTCGTCTGTTTCGTCTGATAAAACAGGCAGTGTCTGAGTGGTGTCCTAAACAAGTAAAGGTGGACTTTGAGGCAGCTGCGATATCGACCATTCGTCAAGTTTTTCCCACAACTGAAATATATGGATTCTATTTCCATATGAAGAAGAGTTTATGGAGAAGAATTAAAGTTCTCGGTCCAACTGAGGACTACCACTAGAACGAGGATTTAAGACTTCACGTCAGCGTGTGTGCAGCGCTGGAAGTTGTAAAACCGGAGGACGTAAGCAATGGATGGATTGAGATTCATGTAGAAGCTCCTGATAACGGAAGGTTCTCTCATTTTCTTGACTACTTTGTGGATAACTGGCTAGAGAATGAGGATATCGCAATAGAAATGTGGTACTGTTACGGAAAAAGGCACCGAACGACGAACGCTGTTGAAGGGTGGCAAAACAAAATAAATAGTATTATTGGAAACCCTCACCCTAGAATCAACTATTTGGTGGAGTGCTTGAAAAAGGAAGCAGAGCTCACAAACTGCATGTACATGAAATTGGAAATGAATCTTGAAGGTAAGAAGAGGAAGAAGAAGTACTTGGAGCTGGACGACAGGATAGAGAGAATCGTAAAGAATTATGAAGAGACTGGCAGCATTAGGCCTTGCTTAAAAGCCATTGCCCATATTCAGAAACTGGACTAAAATACGCTAAAAATGTATTAAAAGCTATGAAGACCACTGAGTCCTCGCAGATTACTAAGATAAAATTATTAAAACATTGAAGAGCATTATCGGAGCTAATATTAAGTTGTAATTGTAAATAGAGTGTACATTAGTTCAGCGTGTTTAGGCTGATTTTACACACGCCAGAATGGTAGATGGTCATTTATCATTTTCACGGTCCAAAGCCTGTGCAAAGTGTGATGCGAATCAGCCTTTAATGTAAAAATTAAAAAGTGTTTCAAGTCTCATAAAAGTATCCCTATTGTTGTCACGTTAAGATAACTTTTTTCTACCTTCCAATATTATGGCCATACTATTAAATAATTGTGAGTTCTAAAATAATTTTCTGAAGCTTCAGAATCGCAACTATCACCTAAAATATCATGGTTTGTTAAACTGATAGTATACGCTTTTGTGAAAGAAAATTGGAACTTAACCTTTGAATTGCACCTAAAATTGACATCCCAAAACTGATCTGATCCTAAGGTTGACAATTTTGGCACCTCAAATATTTTTTATTTAAGTTTAGCTGCAAACATTGATAGTAGATGTAAATCTACTTAAGTACATTTAAATATAGTCCTTTAAAAATTAAACTTTCTTACTAAATTGTTGATTATCTTTAAACAGGTCAGAAAAGCAAGGAGCTTACTACTGAAAATTAATTGTTACTAAAGAACATCAGAATCAAATGTATTAGACCTACTTTTCTCATACATTAGAGACTTTTTGAAAAGATATTTGATCATTTCCTCTGTCACTGACAGTGTAATTTCAGCTGCTTTGCAACACCAGGGATATCTACTCCTAAATTATGTTTCCAGCTGTTCTCATTTCGAATTCTGGAATTTTTACTTCGTCTTCTTTGTTGAAGGAATTTCGGAAAATGCATTTACTAACTCCACTTTAGTGGCACTGTCTACAGTAACATTACCATCGCTGTCGCGCAGTAAAGATACTTACTGAGCCTTTCCGTTGGTTTACTTAACATGGTATAACACTACTAGGACTGCGTGGTGGCGCAATGTTTACGTAGCTTGAGTAATCAAATACCAAGTTTGGTATATTACTTATTATGTCCCAACAGAACAAGTAATCCTGTCAAAGAAAAGCCACATATAACACTACACTCTGCTACTATTACACCATAACCCCAAAGTAGGAGTCAGTTTACAAAACAAAATTATTTTGTTATAATAAATATGGTATTACGCAATCAGAACAGTGTTACCCTCTGAGAGGAATTTTGTTGTTTGACCATGTTGTACCTAACGGAAGTGGCTTATCGGAAATGAAAGTCAGAATTACGTAACTAATTAAACAGTGACTAACGAAGAAATTGCCTTCCTGCACTGTTAAACTGATAATGGTAAAACGGCCGCCAGCCTAACTAGGCAAAAGAATGATCAACATTCTCGTTGAAGAAAATAGTAATTAATAATTTTAACAGATAAACACAACCTATACTTGACCACAAGCGAGTGCAATTAACTCTGATACATATATATACATATGATAAGGTTGAAACCAACAACTAGAGCAGCAGAAGCAATTTGCAAAATTATAACAGCTACCAAAACACACTATTACTTTACACAAAGTGACTTGTCTTTATAACGTTATTATTAATATGCACTTCTAATACACGAGAGAGAGAGAGAGAGTAAACCTGAATATATAATTTCCTACTATTGCAGTTTTCCACTTTTACTGCAGTGAGACACAAAATTAACATATATGCAAGACACTGACTCACCTTCTGCGATTTGCAATAATAAGCAGTAATGTAATCATTTACTAAGCAAGAAACATTATAAGCCTCAGTCTTAAGAACTTTTACTTGAAGTTGGCAACAACACGTTAATAAGCAGTTTTCACTAGGAAAATTATTTTTCAGTTCAAGAGGCTTTAATTAATAAAATCACTCTAGGCTCCAATGTACTTTCAGTAAGGACACTCGGTAATCAGTATAGTCCAAACGGTGAGGATCCTAAGAGGTTATGATGAGGAGAAAAGTCAAGGTAGATACACAAATTCAGATTTAAATTACCTTATATTTCAGCACATTAGCACATCCTTTAAGCTGATCCTTCACCGTACATCATAATGTCACTATGAAGCAATGATTGCGCAATGTGGTGGCAACTGCATGCAGGTAGGTGGAATTGCAGGCCGATTTCTTGATGGCGATGATAGAGACAAATTCCAGAATATTTCCAACTATTCGAGCCCTTGGAGAGAAGCATGAAAATCCTCTCTTGGAAATCAGCACAATATGCGTCTTTCCCATGGAATAGCACGGACTCGTAACTCGTGTCCGTCTGGTGGCTCGTCTCCGACGGCTTCCGTCTCCGTCTCCGTGTGCTTTCCGACTTGCTCCGTCTCCGTGTGCTTTCCGACTTGCTCCGTCTCCGTCTCCTTTCCGACTGACTTCCTCGTCTACTTCCGTGTCCGTCTCCGACCGGTGGCTACCAGTCCCACCTTTTTCCGCAAGGCCAAACACAATTTGCGCATTCTGATGCAATACCGTTCCCGTGGGGAAACACTACACCTTATGGTGCAATAATTGCTAAGATTCCTAAGTGAGGATCAGCAGTTTACATAACAACAAACAAACGCATTGGATAACACAGAACTTTTGCACATATTAACAAATAAAGAAATATACAGTTATGTGTTACCCATTCAATCACACACATTTACAGAAGTAACATTAAATAAATAAAAGCAAAATAAATCAGTAGATCATTAGAGCTATGGTGTTACACATGCCCCATGTTTCGTTGAAGTTTCCTGTAAGGGACACTTCAAGGAAACATCCATAACACCTAAGTGGCGGTGGCTACAGAAAAGAAATTATACCATCCAACTTCAGTTGGGAAGAAAAAAAAATACATATTACAGACATACAGCATATACATTAAGAAAAATTGAGACATTTACACTAATTTTCATGCACAGACTGGTTTAAGGAAATTAATTTTCATCATTACACAGGATACCTTTAAGCATGTTCATTTCACACACATATAGTTTAAATAAAAGACAAACAGTACACAAAATAATCTATACATTAGTAGAATAGGTATAGCTTTCAAAAAAAAAATAAACACACATACAATAGTACAGAACATTTTTACTTAACAAAGCAGAAATTCATCATTCAATATTTTTAAAGGAATGTAAATATTCAAACACACAAGCATGTTAATGATCATAGTACTTTTTCAAGGTTTTCTCAAAATAGTTAACTTTAAAGCTGCTCTTCATTAATAGCAGTCCAAAATGTTTGTTGCACATAAACACATTAACCTATTCAGATCCTATCTTTAATCATCACTGCTGTAATTTTAAAACAAGGCAGTCCAAAACAAACATCTACGTCCATTTGAATTATAATCCATTTTTATTTTATAATAAGTTCTCACTGACTGCAGAAAGAATAGTCAGTTCATAGCTCATTGAGCAAAAAAAACCTAACTTACTTCACTGCTTGCCTCAGCACTAGCAGTCCAAGTTATACACATTCTGCCCATTTTTGTTTTGGCAGTCTTTATAAACATTTAGGCACAAAAACACACTTTAGGTTTGGCAGTTCATGCCCACGTATCAGCTCCTTGCCCCACAATGGCAAGTCCTTTGGCTACTGCTCAACACAGCATATTTGGTAGTCCTTAATTTCAGGACCACAGCATTTTTATTCATTTATCTTGTTTCATTGCCCAACAACATATTTTTGAGCAGTTCATTATCATCATCTTCATGTTTTTCATCATTCTGTCACACTTTTGGTACAAATTGCATTAATGGTATAAAACATGATACCTGCAACTTTGAAACAGTTATTAGACACTGGAAACAAAAAAATTTCTTTTCAAATGACAACTTCGGAAAATATATACATTGGTCAAGAAAATTTTAAATGGCATTTTTGGCATAATGACAATGTTCAGGGATTATTTAAGTCCCTGATTTATAGTTTTTCTCCCCTCTTTCTTACTCATCAATATTTCTTCTAAAGTCAGTATTCAGTATAATTACACATTTAGGTTATCAAATATGTCAAAATCAGAACAGTAACTTTACGTCCTTCTGTAAGTGACTTCTGCCTACTCTTTGTGGCACTAGACACATATATCTCATATCTACTTTACACATATTAATCAGGTTTCTCTCCTCAATTTTGACACAGAACATTTTTCAAAACATTTACATTTAGTCATATTGTGGCATTTATTTACCTTGTTTTCAATATTCTTACCATTTCTCATCCATATTTTTCCTTTTACAATATCCACAATACATACATTCATATTGGTCATTTTCTAGCGTGCCCAATATACTTGTCCACAACCAATACACAGTATCTTACATTATTTCTACACTTTTCATTTTACTCTGATAGAGAAGAAAGAAAGAAGATAGTAAAAGTTCTGAATGATGAAGAGGAAGATTGGCAGCACGAAAAGAAACGGAAGTAGTGCTGGCAACAACTCGGGTCCCTGGTGCTCGTCAGGCACCTGACAATGCAAAGAGTGCATGTCCCCTGAGGCTTAACAAACCTCATCTGAGGACATTTACTTTTAAATACACAACATGGTGCAAACATAAGTCCTTTCTAATTTTTTAAGTACATTAGAAATAAATTATTATCCTTTTGGAGTTCATTGCACTCTCATTAAGTTACTATAAGCATCATTATTCATAAAGTTTTCAGGTTTGTCACATTATATTGCCCTATTTCATAATTAGACTGGCAACAGTAAGTATCCAACTAAAATTGAAACAGTTCCTAAGCAGAGTCACACAGTACAGTTCAAATAATAAGCAACCTCCCACAGGTCTCAGGATCAACAAAACAACATTCACCTTCGGGTAACACTCAGATACAATAATAATAAAGTCATGCATTATATTAAAAATATATATATACATACAGTATCCTGCCCCCTGTCTCTTTATTAACCAGGCAGTCTTATGGTTCATTAAAACAGTCACTTAAATCTGGTGGCTTTTTAGGCCTCCTACTTGCTACATCTTTCACTAAGCTATCCAGATCTTGCCAACGTTTTGTTTCATCAGGTGGCTTTTTAGGTTTTGGAATTTTAAAATCTTTAGCAAGATATAACATCTCCTGTTCTGCTATTATTTGTTCCTGTAATTCACACTCAGTTAAAACATTTATTAAGGCTTGCCCCAGTATAGTATCATCTGGAGGTTCCTGCAAATTATGCCCCTGTGTTACATTATTGAATAATTCATTCGGTTTTGACCCAGTTCTACTTTCTATATCTTGCTTTGGAAAAATGTCACTAATTTTCTCATACCCTCTTTCAGTAAAAGTATATTCACTTTCATTTACACCTGAAAATTCATCTTCACTGGAGTCATCACTACTCCCTTCCTCACCATCAGATTCACTTAAGTACCCAACTTTTGAACAATAGAGAAAGTTAGTATATTCATTTTGATCTATATTCATATACCCTTCATCATCTGAACTATCACTGATTTCATTTTCGTTATCAGATTCTAGTAGGAAAGCAACTTTTAAACAGTGAGGCAGATTATCACTAGATGTTTCAACCACTTCGTTTTTCGACTCATTTTCTACATAATGGACATCATTTGGACAGTCAGACACTTCGGTTATATCACTTTGAACGATTTCAGCCTTAACTTCATATTTAGTATAATCGTCATATATTTCGATAACTTTCATTTCATTTTCTTCCATGCTATCAGTTTCAGGCAATCGTGCGAAATTACCACACCCTTCTACCTCAGAATCACAAAATACCTTTCCATCAACAACAATTTCGTCTGCACTGCTTATAATGTCATGTTCACTAACGTCCTCCTTTACATCATTTTCACCTATTTTTCGTTGTGCACACGTCTTTTGCGTGGCATATTCTACCTCCCTTGCCTCTTTATTCATCATAACTTCCCTCATATCTACGTCTTTTACCTCACACACATCAATAGCAGTGCCAATATTTCCCTTTTTACTCGCCTTGTCTACCTCCCTTTCATTCTTTAATAAAGTCTTTTCGCACGATTCCGATACTAAGTTATCCTTATTATATGACATATTAACTTTATTTTCATTTTTACACTCATCTACTACTGAAACCGGCCATCGGAAGTGTCCGATCCCGCCTCTCCTGTTTCTCTCTACGGCAGGCATCTTGTTCTGACGTCTGCTGTTTGTGTCTGCTGCCAAATACAATGTACGCTGCTCCGGCAACCGCTGGCCCGAGGACGAACGGTCACGCAACTGCGCACTGGGAATGCCACTACGTAACACTCCGCGCCCGTCTGCTATAGGCGCGCCCTTAAACTTCCTGCCCCGTAGTTTACATCTTTCCTTCTCGAATCTAATATTTGACATCTTTTCTTTGGGTCCAAAACCGGTTTCCGCGTGAATCCGACCCGTAACACACGCGGTTTTCAGTTTTCCATTTCGTCTCTAGTTTGGAAATTCCGCGTCATGTACCCTCTGCCACGCATCGTATAATTTCCTCTACCTCTCGCGCGACCTCTTTGAACCGTATTTACACGAAATTTATCATTTTCGTGTCGTTCAGCTTGGTCATTACTTTCTCGCGAATAATTGTTGTTATTACGTGGACGGGAATCGCGATTTCTTCGCCAGTGATCTTCATCTTCTACCCTTTCCAGAAATACAGAAAAACTACTGTGGGTACTCCCAACATACCGTTTAGAATCCTCAGGTAGTTTCTGCCAAAGAACCCAAACGATCTCGGCTTCAGTCCTTCTTGCTTTCAAATGTATCAGTTTTCTGTACCACGATTCGCAAAACTCTTTCATAGTTTGTCTACCCCTGGTATCATACACCCTGGCCATTAGGAACTCACGCCACAACTGGTCTTGTTTTCGTTCTGACCAGTACTCGTCAATAAATTTTTGTTTAAAGCTTTCAAAAGACATCTGGTTTGTATCCAGATTCAACCCCCACCTTTTTGCTTCTCCTGTTAATGCACTGATTACAACATTAATTTTTTCCTGGTCAGTCAAATATTCAGGAAAATTTCTTTCGCAATTCTTTACAAAATCAAGAGGGTGCCAACCGATATATCTCTTTGCAGGGTCGAATTTTTCCTCGCCCTCTAATATTTTACTGAAAGGCATTTTTTCAGTAAAATGTGTAGGTCCTGTTTGTATTTTTATTTCCAAGTCATGCATTTTGCCTTGGATTTGTGAAGTGTTATGTTCACACTTCTTTTCGCAAGTAACAACCTGTTTGGTTAATTCTCTACTTGTTTCTGTTACAGACTGTTTAATCTGCGCAAATTCCACGTTACATTCAGTTTGTATTTCGGATTTAATACCGAATACCTTTTCGTCCACTTTAGTGATGACTAAGGGTTCTATTTGATCTTGTATTTTAATTACTTCAGTGTCAAATCTTTCGTTAATGTCATCAATTTGTCCTTGTACATTGGCAATATTGCCATTGATGACAGTAATTTCGCTTTTAAGGTTTTTAATTTCATTACTCACAATGTCTACTTTTACATCAACCTTCTCAATCTGTTTACTAAGATTCTTTCCTTGCTCTTGCATTTGTTTACTAATATTGTCATTTTGCGCAGCATTTTGCTGTCCCTGTGCTGCAATTAGCTGTCCCTGTGTTGCCATTAGTTGTCTTTGTTCTGCCATTTGTGCAGACAACATTTTTAACAATTCTATCATATCTGAATTCTTTTCACTTTTAGGTTCTGCTACATTTTCGTGTTCAAGATCTACTTTCCTTTCAGCTTTTGGTGATTCAAACATATCCCGCGATTCATTAGCATAGCCACTGTCTTCCACAACGTCGCTCATACTGTCTTGCTTAGAACGCGCGACACACATAGCTTCGATCTGTTTATTGACGTCTGCGTGAGAACGTACGTAATTTAACTCGCGTGTAGTGGCATCTGTTGGTGTGCTGCCTGAACTGCTTTCGGTTACATTCTGATCTCGCGTATCTAGATTCATTTCTAGTTTCCTGTCCATTTTAATTACTGTTCAGTACTGATACCTTTTATTTTCGATTTAAACTGAACTTTCACTATCCGGTCTCTCAAATAATGCACAGGTTCGTGCCGCTGGACGTTTTATGTTCACTCTATGTTTGTAAAAGGCTAACTACTTATAATTTTTTTTCGTCTGTAGGTGCAGACTGAACAACGTCCTGTCACGCGGCGCCACATTTAACACTACTAGGACTGCGTGGTGGCGCAATGTTTACGTAGCTTGAGTAATCAAATACCAAGTTTGGTATATTACTTATTATGTCCCAACAGAACAAGTAATCCTGTCAAAGAAAAGCCACATATAACACTACACTCTGCTACTATTACACCATAACCCCAAAGTAGGAGTCAGTTTACAAAACAAAATTATTTTGTTATAATAAATATGGTATTACGCAATCAGAACAGTGTTACCCTCTGAGAGGAATTTTGTTGTTTGACCATGTTGTACCTAACGGAAGTGGCTTATCGGAAATGAAAGTCAGAATTACGTAACTAATTAAACAGTGACTAACGAAGAAATTGCCTTCCTGCACTGTTAAACTGATAATGGTAAAACGGCCGCCAGCCTAACTAGGCAAAAGAATGATCAACATTCTCGTTGAAGAAAATAGTAATTAATAATTTTAACAGATAAACACAACCTATACTTGACCACAAGCGAGTGCAATTAACTCTGATACATATATATACATATGATAAGGTTGAAACCAACAACTAGAGCAGCAGAAGCAATTTGCAAAATTATAACAGCTACCAAAACACACTATTACTTTACACAAAGTGACTTGTCTTTATAACGTTATTATTAATATGCACTTCTAATACACGAGAGAGAGAGAGAGAGTAAACCTGAATATATAATTTCCTACTATTGCAGTTTTCCACTTTTACTGCAGTGAGACACAAAATTAACATATATGCAAGACACTGACTCACCTTCTGCGATTTGCAATAATAAGCAGTAATGTAATCATTTACTAAGCAAGAAACATTATAAGCCTCAGTCTTAAGAACTTTTACTTGAAGTTGGCAACAACACGTTAATAAGCAGTTTTCACTAGGAAAATTATTTTTCAGTTCAAGAGGCTTTAATTAATAAAATCACTCTAGGCTCCAATGTACTTTCAGTAAGGACACTCGGTAATCAGTATAGTCCAAACGGTGAGGATCCTAAGAGGTTATGATGAGGAGAAAAGTCAAGGTAGATACACAAATTCAGATTTAAATTACCTTATATTTCAGCACATTAGCACATCCTTTAAGCTGATCCTTCACCGTACATCATAATGTCACTATGAAGCAATGATTGCGCAATGTGGTGGCAACTGCATGCAGGTAGGTGGAATTGCAGGCCGATTTCTTGATGGCGATGATAGAGACAAATTCCAGAATATTTCCAACTATTCGAGCCCTTGGAGAGAAGCATGAAAATCCTCTCTTGGAAATCAGCACAATATGCGTCTTTCCCATGGAATAGCACGGACTCGTAACTCGTGTCCGTCTGGTGGCTCGTCTCCGACGGCTTCCGTCTCCGTCTCCGTGTGCTTTCCGACTTGCTCCGTCTCCGTGTGCTTTCCGACTTGCTCCGTCTCCGTCTCCTTTCCGACTGACTTCCTCGTCTACTTCCGTGTCCGTCTCCGACCGGTGGCTACCAGTCCCACCTTTTTCCGCAAGGCCAAACACAATTTGCGCATTCTGATGCAATACCGTTCCCGTGGGGAAACACTACACCTTATGGTGCAATAATTGCTAAGATTCCTAAGTGAGGATCAGCAGTTTACATAACAACAAACAAACGCATTGGATAACACAGAACTTTTGCACATATTAACAAATAAAGAAATATACAGTTATGTGTTACCCATTCAATCACACACATTTACAGAAGTAACATTAAATAAATAAAAGCAAAATAAATCAGTAGATCATTAGAGCTATGGTGTTACAATGGGAGCAGTATCTCTTTGGATTTTCCGCCACATTTGTAGGGCGAGTTTCGTTGTGGAAGCTATTAAATGCATCTAGCATTGAAATCCGCACCAAATTTCGAGCCTCAGTAAAACTTCACCAATCTTGGAGATTTTGCGTTCGTCTAAATGATACGTGCCTTTTGCGGTGCTCCTGCAACAGCTTCCTGTCGCGTTTTGTGTACCATGGGTGATCAGTTCCGTCTCTTATTAATTTATTTGGTATGAATATCTCTAGTGCTGTTGATACTATTTCTTTGAACTTAAGCCACATATGGTCTTAATTTACATAGTTTGGTAGGATTGGAGACTACCTCTTGGAAAGACGTCACCCGAATATTTAGCTGCTTTTATAAATAGATATATTTCGCGTTTAGTTTTGGCGAATTTTTTTGATTACGGAAGTGAGCCTCGCTACGACTGCATGTTCATTAATTCCTGTATCCGTCGTGATGCTCAGGACTATTTGTTGCTAAGAGTTCAAGTGTGTTTTCGTAACCATTTACAAATGGTTCAAATGGCTCTGAGCATTATGGGACTTAACATCTGTGGTCATCAGTCCCCTAGAACTTAGAACTACTTAAACCTAACTAACCTAAGGACATCAGACACATCCATGCCCGAGGCAGGATTCGAACCTGCGACCGTAGCAGTCGCGCGGTTCCGGACTGAGCGCCTAGAACCGCGACACCACCGCCGCCGGCGTAACCATTTACAATTTGAATGGCCTTGTCAACTAATTGTTAAAAATAATTTAAAAAAAAAGCATTTAGAACAGTTGCGGAAGTTGTTTTCTATTTACAATAGGGTATGAAAATGTATTTCTGTCGGTCCGCAGCTCGTGGTCGTGCGGTAGCGTTCTCGCTTCTCGCGCCCGGGTTCCCGGGTTCGATTCCCGGCGGGGTCAGGGATTTTCTCTGCCTCGTGATGACTGGGTGTTGTGTGATGTCCTTAGGTTGGTTAGGTTTAAGTAGTTCTAAGTTCTACGGGACTGATGACAATAGATGTTAAGTCCCATAGTGCTCAGAGCCATTTTGTATTTTTGTCAACATGCGGAAGGTAGATTGAAGTAACTGTCAACTATAATTGTATGAGTAGGGTACCTATTTGTGATGAGACTCAAGTTTTCTTTGAACTGTTCAGCAAGTGTTTCATGTGAGACAGTGGGTCGGTAAAAGGAGCCAGTTATTAATTTATTCCGGTTGTCGAATATAATCTCTGCCCATACTAAGTCACAGGAACTATCTGCTTCAAAATCGATTGTGAGCTTACATTATTTTTCCTTAAGTTGTCCTTCTTGTTTCTGTTGTAGTGCAGATAATAACAATTATGGCTTTTCCCTCCAGAACCTAAGATGCTTTCTCTGTGACCCTGTGAATACCAGAGCTAAACAATGTAGAACAACAATATACGTTACAAGCGTAGAATTCTGTATTACTTCATTTCCTTATTTCTAACATTTTAAAATTGTAAGTCGACTTTAGATGACATGTCAATCATAGATGTTCTTATCTCTATTTAGTGAACGTGTTTTCAGTTACGTTTTGAACATTGTCCCGCTACACTTCATTAACTAATGTTTTTTGAGAGTAAATTAATATGCAGTACGTCGTTCTTCTTTTCAAACATTCACAAACCCATTTATTCTTTCCCTATTGTCTTTTGGGTATGCAGTTGTACTAATTAAAGTAGGCACAAATGCAGTGATCAAAAATAAATAATTAGCGTACATTCGCGTTCTCGTTTCATCGTGAAAGGAAGCTACCGTATAGACAGAGGACTCTATATTTATACTTGGTAGAACTAATTACATACTGACATAATCGTCGGTATTGCTTTCGTTTCCCAGAAGTTATAAATATTTCGATTTCGGAAAAGATGCTCTGTATTTGGCCAAGATGTCGAAGAAGACTGGTTGTATCGAGTAAGATGTGGAGACGGCGGTTTGAAAGCGGACAGAGGTAGTGCGGGGAAGGGCGTCCCTTACCTGAGGGATGGCTACTCAAGCTACCTGGCGAAGGGAAGCTACCTGGCGAAGGGGCAAGTGTGGCAAATGTCCGGTGTGGCAAATGTCCGGTGTGGCAAATGTCCGGCATTCGTTTGTGCTATGGTGTTTACAGAAAGCGGATTGAAATTTGTCATATAGGCTGAATTCATGCAAGTGTTCAGTGATTTGGTCATGGACAAGTGCTTTGGAAACAGCAGGCAGTATGCTAATTGGTCGGTAATCACTAGGCTGTTGCGGGTTTTCTATTTTAGGGATGGGTCGAATTATGCTTCTTTTCCATACAGTGGGGTACATTCCGTTCACGAGGGAAAAATTAAATATGTCAGTTAAGACCGGTACTAAGATATCTGCAACATTCTTAATCATGGTTGTACCGATACTGTCGTTGCCTATTGCATCAGAAGAGATTCTCATTATTGCTTTTCTTGCCGTATTTGTTGTTACATGTTTTAGATGGAAGGTATCGTTGTTAGTTATCCTGTTTGGGGATTCTTGTGGATGGTAGTTATCAACCGTGTGGGTATTCAGAGGTGCAGAGAAGAATTCATTTAATTCGTTAGCTGACACATGAAAAGTAGTTTCCGATTTTGCCTTTCCGACCCCCAAGCTACAGAGATTCTTCCATAGAGTCGTGGGCGTCAGATCACTGCATACACGGGAGCGAGCGTGCCTGATTTTAGCATTGCGAATGCATTGTTTCACTCTGTTCCGTAGCTTTCTATATTCTTCGAAACGCTCGGGTTTCGGATCTGCTTTGTAACGCCTGTGGGCAGCATCCCTATTAGTCATCATTTGACGTAATTCAGCTGTCAGCCATGGAGCAGGAGATTTTCTTACACGGATTGTGCGTACAGGTGCATGTTTGTCATAGAGGGCAGTGAGTTGATCACCAAGTTCATTATTTTTGCCGTCGATTGTAGGTTCTCTGATTATTTGATGCCATGAGATTTCTGAGCAATCGGCTGTTAGAGCTTCAAGGTCAATACGTTTCATGTTCCTACAAGTTATGTAACGCGATTTGATCCTTGGGGGCGGCACAGAGTAGGCCAGGAATATTACATCATGTGCTGAGAGGCCAGGGGCCGATGTTTGACCAACATCTCTTAGTTTGTCAGTCTGTTTCGTTGCGATTACGTCTATAATAGTATGACTGTGCGCTGTATGGTGTGTAGGTTGTAATGGAAGAATGTTCATGCTATTGAAACTAAACAGTCTTCTTAGGTTTATTGCCGGAGGGAGTGTCTCTTAGCAGGTCTATGTTCAAGTCACCCATTACGATGACATGTTCGTATTGACACTGAAGTGAATGTAATTCCGACTGAAAGGAACTCATTGAGTTTGTTTTTGGCGGCTTGTATACGACGCCAGTCAGAACTTCCGACTTTGTATATTTATTTCAGTGAACATGAATTCAGCCTCTTTTTCTTCAGCGCGGTTTGACGTACATAAGACTTTCGCTTTGAGATCTGTTCGTATATACGCGCCGACCCTGCCACCTTGCTTTTTTGATCTGTCTGCCCTAAGAAATGTGTACCCTGGGAGATGAATAGATGCAGAGGATATGTGTGGTTTGAACCACGTTTCGGATAAGAGGATTACGTGGTAGTTTAGTTGGTTGAAGAGGAGGCTAGGTTCTTCGTAATGTGCAGGTAAAGACTGGATGTTGCAGTGAGCTGCTAAAAGCTCTGACGCGTTCCGCTGAGCAGCCTGGAGTAGGGTGGCAGACTGGTTTGTCCCTTTGTTAGGCACTACCTGCCGCGAGGGGCACTGGCCGCTGCTTCAGCCAAGTGACATAACACAGGGGTGTCCGAGATTTTTCGCGCCCTGTTTGTGACTCCGCGAGTGCCGAAAGAAAGGCGACTGCAAGAGATTTCCTGAGGTTGCAGGAGAATAGAAACTGGATTAGTGGTATTCGGTGCAAGGAGAATATAAACAAAACAGTGACGGCTGTGAGTCACTGTGTATCCTATGTCGAAAGAGGAGAAATGTAAGTAGCGTATCTGAAACAGCTTAGGGTGGAAATAAGGGAAAGGGGAGTGATTTAAGAGGCCGCTGCTGCCAGCAGAGAGAAGCAAACTTAATAATTAATAGATTATCGTAGGAAGCTAGAATTTAATAGAAATTTACTAAAGTGATACTGGTAGTGATTATCGTAGGAAGCTACAATTAGATTGAAATTTGCTAAAGTGATACTGATAGTGATTTTTGTTATGAACAATTTAAACCGAAGAGATGGGTGATTAATGAACTAAAGGAGATACTAATAATTGCAATAGAACTATTACAGAATGGAAGAGAATAAACTGAGAAAATGAAAAAAGTATTAGCAGTAACTAAAATTAAGTAAAGGTTAGAGCTACAGATACAAAAAAATAGTAAAAAGTTAATACTGTTACAAAAAGAATTAGTTGAAGGTACAAATATGGGTATAATTAAAAAGTTAATACAATTACAAGACAGTATATCTGAGTATAGGGCTGTTACAATTTTTAAATGGTGTTAAGTTTGCACTTTTGGCTCGAGTAGCCTCACTTAATACTATTCAGTTATGTCATGTTTGGGACTGTCTTCTTTCCAGCTGCTGTCTTAATGATTACTCCGCCATCCTGCGTCCACACATTCTGAAGACCGAAATGGGATATGGCACTGTTTAAAATCTTTAGCCGTTCGTGTGTCAGATCTTCCCTTATTGGAAGCCCTGTCCTTGCTAACTTCTTCTTCTGGGTAAAGATCTCTGCCCTTTTTCGGTTCAAATGGTTCAAATGGCTCTGAGCACTATGGGACTCAACTGCTGTGGTCATAAGTCCCCTAGAACTTAGAACTACTTAAACCTAACTAACGTAAGGACAGCACACAACACCCAGCCATCACGAGGCAGAGAAAATCCCTGACCCCGCCGGGAATCGAACCCGGGAACCCGGGCGTGGGAAGCGAGAACGCTACCGCACGACTTTTCGGTATGAGACAAATTTAATTATTATTGGACGAGGTTTGGTAGCACCTGGTAGTTTTCGTCCCACCCGATGGCTCCTGTCAATGTCTGCCTTAGTCACTTCAACGCCAAATTTTTCACGCGCAACCTGTATAAGCAGGTTGTCTGTGTCTTCTTCCTTATTTTCTGATACCCCAAACAGTCGTAGACTATTTCGCCTTTGGTACTGTTATAGGGAGGAAGAACAGATAGTGGGGCAGAGTATTTTAAAGATACACTAAGCACCAGCCTAGAAGATGAAGAGACAGCTGCACAGGAGGGAAGAGTGGAGCTGGAAGTAGACAATGAAACCAATGAGGCAAGAAAGCCAACACTACAAGAGGTCTCCCAGGCTGTGCACAAGTCAAAAAACAATTGATCCCCTGGGGAAGACAGCATAATTGCTGAATTAATATAAACTGGTGGTGAGGCTGTAATAAAGGAACTGCACACATTAATATCAGATATATGGGAAACAGAAACTATGCCAGATAATTGGAAAATTGGAATAATAGTCCCCATTTATAAGAAAGGGGACAGAACAGCATGTCAAAACTATAGAGGTGTAACACTCCTAAGTACAGCTTATAAGATCTTCACAAGTATATTAAACGAAAGGATACATAAGTGTGCAGAAGGAATACTAGGGGAATATCAGTGTGGCTTTCGACCAGGCAGAGGAACAACTGATCAAATATTTGTGATAAGGCAAATGATGGAAAAGTTCTATGAATATGATATAGCTCTGCATTTCTTATTCATCGATTTGAAACAAGCCTTTGACAGCATAAATCGGCAAGAAATATACAGAGTACTGAAAGAAGTTGGTATATGTGCTAAATTAATAAGACTAATCAGAATGACAATGACAGAGACAAGAGCAAAAGTAAAGGTCCTTAGCAGAACAAGTGATAGCTTTGACTTTAATAAAGGTGTGAAGCAAGGAGATAGTCTCTCCACTGTCCTATTCAACATAGCCCTGCATAGTGCAGTAAATAAAATCAACAAAAGAGGCACCATATTTATGAGAACTAGCCAGATATGTGCATAAGCTGATGACATTGCTATAGTAGGAAGAAATACCAATACACTCCCAGAAACATACCGGGCAATGGAAACAGAAGCCTTAAAAAATGGCCTCATAGTAAATGAAAAAAACAAAAACAAAATATATGGTAATGTCACAATCTGAGGCCAGAAGAACCCCTAAAAACCTAAACATCGATGGGAAATGCTTCAATGGAGTGTCCTCTTTTACTACTTGGGAGCCCTAATAACAAATGATAACACTATTGGAAAGGCCATAAGGGAAAGAATACAAGCAGGAAACAGAGCTTACTTTGCAAATATGCAGCTTTTCAAAAATAGCCTTGTTACAAGAAAAACTAAACTGCTAATATATAATTCCCTAGTCCGCCCAGTTATCACATACGGCTCAGAGGCATGGACGTTGACAGAACACGATAAAAATGCTCTAAGAAGCATTGAGCAGAAAACACTACGCAAAATCTATGGGCCGATAAGGGAGGAAGAAGGCTGGAGAATACGCTACAATGCCGAATTACAAGAGTTAATACAAGGCAGGGACATAGTAAAATTTGTGAAATCACAGCGAATACGATGGCTAGGACACTTGGAGATGAAGTCAGAGGATAGAATTCCAAAGAAAATGATGAAAGGTATGATCCATTCAGTTAGGCGAAAAGGGAGACCTAGAAGAAGATGGATCGATGAGGTAATAATGGTTATCAGCAATATGGGAGTCCGGGGGTGGAAAAGAGCAGCAAATAACCGAGAAGTGTGGAGGAAGATTGTTGAAGAAGCCAAGGCTCACCAAGGGCTACTGAAGAAGAAGAAGAGGACCGTTCTAGCTCGTCTGTTGCGGCAGATAGTTTCACTTCCAACTCTCGTGCCTTTTTCTCGTATTCAGACACAGACAGTGCTGTAATTTCGGCAGTATTGGCCTCAACAGTTTCATGCATTTTGGCCAATACTGCTGCCGTTACAGTATCTGATCGAGATTGTTTTTATCGCGAAGCGCAGCGTCTACGTCAGAGTGGACCAGCTCCGCTATGCCGGGAGCCGCGGCCACACTTTCTGCCAAGAGCGAGCCCGCCGCACCTGCTGCTTCCCCGCTGCTCGACGGGCTGCTGTTGACTCTTCTGTTTACCATTTTCTTGAAGATATTGGCGGAGCACAGAAAAAAATAGCACTACTGCACAGAACACTGTTGTTTACACAATTTCCACTGGTACTAGACAACACCACCTGCGAGAACACCTTCGCGCCGGCCGCGGTGGTCTCGCGGTTCTAGGCGCGCAGTCCGGAACCGCGCGACTGCTACAGTCGCAGGTTCGAATCCTGCCTCGGGCATGGATGTGTGTGATGTCCTTAGGTTGGTTAGGTTTAAGTAGTTCTAAGTTCTAGGGGACTGATGACCACAGCTGTTAAGTCCCATAGTGCTCCGAGCCATTTGAACCATTTTGAGAACACTTTCGAATTCAACTAAATTTCGCGAGCCGAACTTAACACGTGTTACACTGCAGCCGCCATGACACACATGGACATTAAATGAGTTCATTGTTAGGAAGCTAACAGTAGCCCAAAGAGGAATGGAAAGATCAATGTTGGGTTACACGAGAAAAAGACAGGAAGAGAGTAGTTGATATAAACCGAACAACGAAGGTCACCGTCATAATGGAAAGAGCGAATACACTGAAATCGCAGTGGGCTGGCCATGTCGCTCGAACAAAACATGGTAGATGGTCTAAACAAGTCCTATACTTGAGCCCAATTTACCAAAAAAATGGGACAGGAATATAAGACAATGGGGTTCAAGTGGCAACGGGAAGCTCATGATCGAAATGGAAGATCTTACTGGGATGCTTTGTTAGACGCCGATTCAAACAGTGTAAGAGGTCCGAGCAGATGTAATTTTATGTAAGATGTCCGAGCAGATGTAATTTCGATGTATTGCTCGTGCGCTGCCTGCAATAGGCAAGTTATAAGAGAATCTCTGACCAGAGAGCAGTGTTGACTGCAGTACGAACTGTGTAGCTGTAGCAGTAAGTTGTAGCTTGTCTGCGCTTGTCTGCAGTCTGCTGTGGTCTGGAATAGTGTATCGTGTTGGCTCGGCCGGTCACGGTGCAGCGATGCCGGAGCCTGAGTATTATTGTATAAGGTAAAAAGCAGCCTCGCGCATATCTAGTAATGTATCTGAACTCCCATGCAAATGTTTTAAAAATGTCCTAATAATAATCTTTGTCATATAAAGTAATTTTTTTACAAGCATTCATTTCAATTTAAAGAATTTACTAATTTCTCCAATCCATGATCATTCCGATTGTTGCAAAAGAAAAATCAGTTGCTTCCTTTCATAAATGACAAATCTATCGGCCAGCATAGCACAGAGCTGTGCCGGAAAAATTTATTGTAAGAGCAGATATTTGGCGACTTTATTGAGGTAAGAATTTTTGCTTTTTTTTTATTCAGAATGATCTTACAGGGCCATGACGCAGCACTGCTATCGTCCAAAATTTGCCAGGTTACTGAATTTATTTTTTATTACGAGGTTTAAGAATTTTTCTGTTTAGAGCTTACATTAAATAAGAAAAGAATTTTGTGGGTACATTAAATAGGAAATGTTAATGTATTTCTGTAGGGAGGTTATAAATGGGAACCAATTTTGTTCTGAGGTTACACTAAAATTAGAATCATATTCATTGTTATTATTTATACAATTTCGTGTGGGGAGGTTAAACAGGCCACATCATTAAATGACAGAAATGACTGCTGCTGCTGCTGATGATGATGATGATGAATGGTAGTCCACATTTTTACTTAATGATTTGCACGTAATGTTATAGATATTCACTCTTCTCTTCTTCACTACATGAATGGGGAAAAAAACCACCAATACGACGCTCTCCCTACAAAGTGCTGCTGAGTTAATTTATTGGTTAAACGATAAGTAATAGACGACACGTAATTGTAAAATGCATTTTTTAACGTTAGCTGTTTACTTTAAAAACTATATCTATCGGTTCGGTCATGAACCACTTCACAGGACGTATGTAAACATCGAAACTGAAAAATTATAATCCACACAAAAATAAGATAACCCAACAACAATGTGCCTATAAAATACGGACATGTACTTACAAGGTGAATATAAAATATGCCAAGTAAAAGATTATTTCTTGTTCCTTTTAGGCCGGTACAAACCCAAAGCTGTCATAGTGGAACAGAAATACTCAAATGCAACACTTAACATTAGTTACGAATCCGCTTCAGAGTGATTGATGTCAATGAGATGAAAAATGCAGAAAATTAGTAGACATTATGTTGCTTGATATCTTATTTTAGTATATAATTTTATTTCGGCTTCATTGCCTTCATCATTACATGTCCTTACGCTGTAGATGGAGGTACATAAACTATGAGTAAACTATTATTGCTGTCACTAGCTGCTGAATGCAATACACTGTTTTTCTGTAACGTTTTAAAAGTTGTTCAATAATTTAATGTTGGGCGTATATTATAATACGTTTTTATTGTTCTGACAGACGTATAAATTCAAGTCTGACAGCTAGTTATTTACTCAAAGATGTGCTTAACTTGTAAGTACATATACACTCACATTTTTGTTAGGTTATGCTATTTTTGGGTACATCATAATTTTTCAATCCGGATGTTGACAGACGTCCTCTGTAGATGGTTCCTAACCGAAATCGGTAGACATGTAGGTTTGAAAATAAACAGCTGATAGTTGGATTTTTTTTAAATGCTGTAATTTGCAGAGCGTATTTATAGAAGAATACTCGTCGGTTCCAGACTGTTGCTGAAATGTCAGTTTGCTTTGACGTGAATTGCGAAGTATTCGACTCTACGGGGTGGTCCACTGATCGTGACCGGGCCCAATATCTCACGAAATAAGCGTCAAACGAAAAAAAACTACAAAGAACAAAACATGTCTAGCTTGAAGGGGGAAACCAGATGGCGCTATGGTTGGCCCGCTAGATGGCGCTGCCATAGGTCAAACGGATATCAACTGCATTTTTTTAAATAGGAACCCCCATTTTTTATTACATATTCCTGTAGTATGTAAAGAAATATGAATGTTTTAGTTGGACCACTTTTTTCGCTTTGTGATGGATGGCGCTGTAATAGTCACAAACCCATGGCTCACAATTTTAGACGAACAGTTGGTAACACTACGGTTTTTTAAATTAAAATACAGAACGTAGGAACGTTTGAACATTTTATTTCGGTTGCTTCAATGCGATACATGTACCTATGTGAACTCATCATTTCTGAGAACGCAGGCTGTTACAGCGTGATTACCTGTAAATACCACATTAATGCAATAAATGCTCAAAATGATGTCCGTCAACTCTAATGCATTTGGCAATACGTGTAACGACATTCCTCTCAACAGCGAGTAGTTCGCATTCCATAATGTTTGCACATACATTGACAATGCGCTGACGCATGTTGTCAGGCGTTGTCGGTGGATCACGATAGCAAATATCCTTCAACTTTCCCCACAGAAAGAAATCCGGGGACGTCAGATCCGTTAAACGTGCGGGCCATGGTATAGTGCTTCGACGACCAATCCACCTGTCATGAAATATGCTATTCAATACCGCTTCAACCGCATGCGAGCGATGTGCCGGACATCCATCATGTTGGAAGTACATCGCCATTCCGTAATGCAGTGTAACATCTAGTAGTAACATCGGTAGAACATTACGTAGGAAATCAGTATACATTGGACCATTTAGATTGCCATCGATAAAATGGGGTCGGCTGGAGTGGCCGTGCGGTTCTAGGCGTACAGTCTGAAACCGAGCGACCGCTACGGTCGTGGGTTCGAATCCTGCCTCGGGCATGGATGTGTGTAATGTCCTTAAGTTAGTTAGGTTTAATTAGTTCTAAGTTCTAGGCGACTGATGACGATGTTCCACTTGTCGCAGCCATCGCGGATTTTCCGTTGCCCAATAGTGCATATTATGCCGGTTTACGTTAACGCTATTGGTGGATGACGTTTCGTCGCTAAATAGAACGCGTGCAAAAAATCTGTCATCGTCCTGTAATGTCTCTTGTGCCCACTGGCAGAACTGTACACGACGTTCAAAGTCGTCGCCATGCAATTCCTGGTGCATAGGAATACGGTACGGGTGCAGTCGATGTTGATGTAGCATTCTTAACACCGACTTTTTTTGAGATTCCCGACTCTCGCACAATTTGTTTACTACTGATGTGCGGATTAGCCCCGACAGCAGCTAAAACATCTACTTGGGCATCATCATTTGTTGCAGGTCGTGGTTGACGTTTCACATGTGGCTGAACACTTCCTGTTGCCGTAAATAACGTAACTATCCGGCGAACGGTCCGGACACTTGGATGATGTCGTCCAGGATACCGAGCAGCATACATAGCACACGGCCGTTGGGCATTTTGATCACAATACCCATACATCAACACGATATCGACCTTTTTCGCAATTGATAAACGGTCCATTTTAACACTGGTAATTATCACGAAGCCAATACCGTCCGAACTGGCGGAATGTTACGTGATACCACGTACTTATACGTTTGTGACTATTACAGCGCCATCTATCACAAAGGGAAAAAAGTGATCCAACTAAAACATACATATTTATTTACGTACTACACGAATATGTGATAAAAATGGGGGTTCCTATTTAAGAAAACGCAGTTGATATCCGTTTGACCTATGGCAGCGGCCGGCCGAAGTGGCCGTGCGGTTAAAGGCGCTGCAGTCTGGAACCGCAAGACCGCTACGGTCGCAGGTTCGACTCCTGCCTCGGGCATGGATGTTTGTGATGTCCTTAGGTTAGTTAGGTTTAACTAGTTCTAAGTTCTAGGGGACTAATGACCTCAGCAGTTGAGTCCCATAGTGCTCAGAGCCATTTGAACCATTTGAACCTATGGCAGCGCCATCTAGCGGGCCAACCATAGCGTCATCTGGTTTCCCCCTTCAAGCTAGACGAGTTTGGTTCTTTGTTGTTTTTCCGTTTGATGCTTATTTCGTGAGATATTTGGCCCGGTCACTACCAATGGACCACCCTGTATGTGTCTAGCACTGGATTACCGAGTATTTTGCTGCAGCGTGGCCTGTCTATTAGGTACTACACTAAACGCTGCGGCGACCATCCCATTTGTACTCACCTTGGTGACTAAAGCATCTGGAGTCATAACTCGGGCTGTAGTACCTTCGTACATTCGAGGGTTGGATTCCCTCTCGTCTTCATCGAAGAGTTTCACTGCCTGGGCTACTCTCAGGGTGCAACATCGACGTGGAAGATTCCCGCCGTTTCCTTGCCGTGTCGTCTGTTCGCCGTCAATACTGCTCGCCGTCCTGTCCTCGCCGCCACCGCCGCCGCCTGGTCGCCGCCTGCCGGTGCTCGCCGCCGCCGCCGCCGCCGCCGCCGTTTGGTCGTCGCCTGCCGGTCCTCGCCGCCGCCGCCGTCGCCGCCTGCCGGGGCTCGCCGCCGCCGCCGCCGCCTGGTCGCCGCCTGCCGGTGCTCGCCGCCGTCGCCTGCCGCCTGCCGGTGCTCGCCACCGTCGCCTGCCGCCTGCCGGTGCTCGCCTCCCGCCCGCCGCCGCCGCCGCCGCCGCCTGCCGGTCGCCGCCGTCGCCGTCTGGTCGCCGCCGCCGCCTTTCTCGCGCGCCGCCACCATGTCCCAACCCACCACCACCACCACCACTATCATTTTCACCTCTCCCTCCGCTGCTCCAACCACCATCACATGGAGCTCCTCCTCCACCCCACTTCCCGTCCTTCCTTCTCTCCCTGTCCACCCCACCCCAGCGCCACTTTCGGCTGTAACCACCCCCAACTCCTCCTCCCCTATCACTGTCGCCCCATCGACAACTACTGACTTTCCGCCGCTCCCCGCACCGCCTCCGACAGGCTCCAAGCCAGCACGGATCTCTGCTCGCCGTTCCACAGTCTCAGTGACACCCACGCCCCCTCCGTCTGCGTCATCCACTGCTCAGGGTGGTCCTGCCCCCCGCCATCTCCCCCTGCAACCCGTACCCCTGCCCCCTCTCCACCCGGTCGTGTCCATGAAACCTTCAAAGCGCCCGAATGTTGACCCTTCCCCCGAACTCTCCTCCAAAAAAATCCCCAACCCCGTGACCCACCCACCCCCATGGACGCGGCTCCGACCCCCGCCCCCGCCACGCCTGCTACCCACACCTTTGTCCTCTCCAATCCTGACCCTCAATTCCTTGATGCCCGCTCCCTCACCCTCGCCATCCGGAAATACTACCCCAATGCTCCCATCTCCCAACTGATTCCTCGCAAGGACTCGGTCCTCATAAAATCCCCCAGTGCTTCCCTCCACACCGATCTCCTCTCTCGCATCCCCCGTATCCAATTTGGCCAACGTGCAACCCACACCCCCTACCACACCCCGTCCTCTCCCCGTCAGCCTCAACCTCCCCGACGTCCGCCAACCTTCACCGCTGTGATCACGAAGCTTAGCCCCGTGATCACGGACGCTGAGGTGTTGGCAGAACTCAACTCCCGGCCCGACATTGAAATCCGCTCGGCCCGTCGCATCTTCAATGATGCCGGGCCGACTTTTCTCATGCGGATATTCACCGAATCCTCCTCCTCCATTGACCGCCTCCTCACCGAGGGAGCCCTCATCTACAATCAGAGCCATAAGGTGGACCCCTCCCGTTCCCCAGTCCAATCCTACCGCTGCCAACGCTGTCTCACCTACAACGACCACCTAACCTCTGCCTGCAAGAACCCCCCTACTTGTCCCCACTGCAAAGCTTCCCACTTCCTCAAGCATTGCCCCAACCTCACCTCTCCCCCCTCCTGCAACACTTGCAACGACCCACATCCTACCTACTCCTCAAAGTGTATAGCGAAACCTCAACCAGTAACCCCTGAGCTCACCGTGCCTGTCCGTCCTGTTGATGACCCCATCCACCCCAACAACTCGCTCCGCCCTCCCCCTACTGCTGAGGACATCATCCGCTTCACCACCATTGTGCTCCAAAACATCCACCCCTTCCAGCGCTCCCACACTCTTTCCCAAATCGCCCTCGCTGCCCGTTCCATCTTCCATCTTACCACCTATGCCACATACTCCCACAACCAGGCCCACTTCACCTTCACCCCCCTCACCACCCTTGTCTAACTCTCCACTCCCATGGTACAACAACCATACCATATCCTGTACCACAACATTCGCTCCCTGCCCACCCACAAACTCCTCTTCCTCCACACCCTACGTCAGCACCGCGTGGATGCCTTCGTCCTAAATGAAACTTTCCTTCAACCCCGTATCTCCGTCTCCACGGCTCCTTACACCCTACACCGCACCGATAACCCGTACCCTCTCGCGCGTGGCGGAGTTGCTATAGGCCACCTCAAGCACCTCCCTGTCCGGCCCCAACCTCTCCTTAACAATCCTGCCGAGCATCTCACCCTCAGCCTCTTCTTCCCCACCCTTACCATCACCTGTGCCACCATTTATGTCCGCCCTCGCACCCCCATCCCGTACGATTTCCTGGCCCACATTGACCGCACCTTCTCCACCTACGTGATTGCCGCCGACCTCAATATCCACAGCCGTGATCCTGCCGACCTCCGGCGGTGGCATTAGTTTCTCACCACTCTCCAGGGCGACCTGGTTCCCCTGCCTCAGCACACCCGGCCCGAATCCAACACCACTCCTGATGTGGTCCTTGCCTCTCCGAACCTCCTTGGGCGCATCACTGTGGATGTCCTTGACCTCATTGGCAGTGACCATGCTCCTGTCCTCCTCACTATCTCTAACGGTCGCCATCCCCGCCACGCTCCTCGCCCTGCCGTCCCTTCTAAACTTGTCCATTATTACTCCCGTGGCAACTGGGATGCCTACCGGGATTCCATTCACACCCAGGTTGATGCCCACGACCTTACCCTCCAGTCCCCTGATGACATCTCTCGCACTGCTGCCTTCCTGCACCAGACCTTGTCTGACGCCGTCGCCACCCATATCCCCACCAAAGCCATCCACCCTCACTGCCCCGCCCTGCCTCCACAGGCCGTCCTTCTCCTTCGAGAGTCCCGCCGCCTCTACCGCTCTTTTCTCCACACTCGTGACCGGGATACACTTACTCGCCACCGGCAATTACAGCGACACATCCGCAACCTGCTTGTTGCGAAGAAACGCCGAGCCTGGCGCCAGACATGTACACAACTCAACGCCACGCTCCCCATCAACTCTTCCAAGTATTGGTCTGCTTTCCACCGCCTTACTGGGAACCGCCCCACCCGCAAGTACCCTCTCCTCCTTAATGACCGTCCCTTTCCTGACAACCTCAGTAAGGCCAACCACTTTGCCCCCCACCTCTCTGATGTTTTTTCCATCCCAGATGATCCCCACTTTGATTATTCCCTCTTCCCTGATGTCATGGACCGTACGAATACCTCTGTTCCTCCCCTTGCTCCTAGCTTCCAGTACTTGGGCCACACCCCGCCATCTGCACTTAACACTCCCATCACTGCACAGGACATCAGCCTCACACTCCGCACTAAACGCAACACTGCTCCCGGCCACGACTGCGTTACCTACCGCCACCTCAAACACTGCCCTCCCTCCTTTCTTACCCTCCTTGCCACCCTCTACAATGTCATCCTTGCCACTGGCTTCTATCCCGACCTGTGGAAAACCTCCTGTATCCTGATGTTCTCCAAACCCAATAAGCCTCCATCTGATGCCTCTTCCTATCGTCCTATCTGTCTCACATCGGTGTTCAGCAAGCTCTTGGAATCCATCCTTTCCCGGCGCATCCATCTCCACCTCCACCGAAACCACCTCCTCCCAAACACCCAATGTGGCTTTCGACCTTCCTTCTCTGCTGATGACCAACTCCTCCGCCTCACTCATCTCCTCTCCCTCCAGCTTAACTCCCGTCGCTCCGCCATTTTTGTCTCACTTGACCTCAAAAAGGCCTACGACCGTGTCTGGCATCCCGGTCTCCTGTTTAAACTCCAAACCTACGCCCTTCCTATCAACTACATCTGTCTGGTGGCCTCCTTCCTCTCCCACCGCCCCTCCTATGTTACCATCCATCATGCCAATTCCCACACCTTCTACCCCTCTGCTGGTGTGCCCCAGGGCTCTGTCCTCTCCCCTCTCCTCTACCTCCTGTACACGGTCGATATGCCCCAACCCCCCCCCCTCCAGTACACCTCTTGCAATATGCTGATGACACCGCATTCCTCGCCCTCGCTCCTACCCTCCAACGGTCCCAACGCCTTCTCCAGAATCACCTTGACCTTTTTGCTGCATGGTGTAACCAATGGCTCCTGAAACTCAATCCTTCCAAGACCCAGGCAATCATCGTAGGTCGTACCACTCGCTCCTTCCGGCTCCTGGATTTCTCCCTTACTGTATGCGCACGTCCTGTCCGCCTCACCCCCACCCTCACCTACCTTGGCCTCACCATTGACCGTCACCTCACCTGGATACCTCATCTCCGCTCCATCCAATCCAAAGCCCACAACCGCCTCCGACTCCTCAAACTCCTCTCTGGCCGGACATGGGGGTTGCACCCCTCTACCATCCTCCACACCTACAAATCCTTAATCCGTCCCATCCTCTGTTATGCCAGTCCTGCCTGGATATCTGCCCCCCCCCAAAATCTATCTGTCCCTCCAGATCCTTGAGCGTCATGCACTCCGCCTCGCCTTCCGTATCCGCCTCCCGTCCCCCACGCGGATCCTCTATGATCTCATTCCTTTCCCCCATCTGCTCCTATTCCTCGAACATATCCGCATCCTCTACACCTTCCGCCGTCTTGAACCCCCTCACCCCCTGGTTGCTCCTCTCCTCTCCCATCCCCGCCCCCTGCCACGTCTTCACCGTTGTGTCCCCCCTACCCTCCATCTCTCCACCCTCCATCTCTCCACCCTCCATCTCCTTTCCCAAGGTGGCTTCCGTCAACTCCCCCTCTCGGATGATGCCCTCTCTCCCTCCATTTATCCTTCCTATCAACTCTGATCCTCACCCCCCTCCTTTCCTCCGACCTTTCCCTGGGCTCCCTCTTCCTCCCCCCTTCCATCCTGTGTTTTCTCCCCGCCCAACCTCCCCCTGTGTCCCTTCTCCTCCCCCACCCCCCGAGTCCTTTTGCATTCCCCTCCTCTGCCTTCCCCACTCCCTGGCACGTCTGCTCAGCACCCCCCACCCCTCTTATGGGTCTTCTCCATTGGCTTCTTTCCCCCCTCCCACCCTTCACTTTTCCTCTCCTTCCCCCCCTTTTTTTTCTCCATCATCTGTCCAGTTTCCCCCCCACCTGCTCTCGGCTGTGGTATGTCATATTTGTGCCAACTTTTTAGTGCCGTGTTTAAGTGAGTGTTCAGTGTTGTGCGTCTTTCCACAGTGTTGCGAACAGAAATCATGCTGTCGCTGGGTGTGCATTTTATATCTTGCGAACAGAAACCAGACTGTCGCCGTGTTTTTTTTAACTGTCTGTCTGTTATTTTTCTGCTTCTTGTGTATTATCTTAGCATCATCACCCATGTGTTTTATGTTTTAAGTTCTAGAATTTTCTGCCATTTTACCTTTAAGTCACCGATTTTATCGCCAACTGTTATTTTTTATTATCTTCCTCTTTTTAACACAAATTCTGTAGGCTGCAGAGCGGCGTAGTCAGCTGCTGCCAGCCCGCCCCCTTCGGGGGGAATTGAAATTCAATAAAGAAAAAAAAATACCTTCGTACGGTGATATCTTAACACTGCGGCGCCTGTGGGCCTTGAGAAGGTGAGCTGACAGGTACAGCATGTCTGAAAGCGAACTGCTGAACTGCCTGACGGTAGCTGTTTGACATTATGGCTAACTGTAATACGGCTGCCCGCCACAGTGCGTTGTGTGACAGACGCCGCAGCCTAAACGTGACGCGTCTGTGTTGCAGGTGACTGGCGTGGTGGGCCGGGCGGACGTGCTGGCCTGCGTGCTGCTGCTGCTGTCCCTGCTCTCCTACCACGGGTGAGTCTGCGCACACCGCTGCCTGCACCACAGGTCTCACTGTCTGTGTCATTCACACAATGTGCTCTGTACATCCAGCCATGAAAAAGAGGCTTAAGTCACCTGGAACTAGACAAGTTACACTGATCAGTCATAACATTATTACTACCGACCTACTATCGATCGCACGATGCGTGTAGTATCAGTGAGCGTACTGTTAGTGTGCAGAATGGGGAAGACGTGCGATCTATCTGTGTTTCATCGAGGGAAGACTGTGATGGCACGAAGGCTCGGCACGAGCATTCGGAAAATGCACGAAATGCCGGGTTTTCGAGGGGTGCTGTGGCGAGTGTCTTCAACGGTCCTGGTGCTGGGGCCCTTGCTGTTTCTTATTTATATAAATAATATGCCTTCTGGTATTACAGGTGATTCAAAAATATTTCTGTTTGCTGATGACACCAGCTTGGTAGTGAAGGATCTTGTGTGTAATATTGAAACAGTATCAAATAATGTAGTTCATGAAATAAGTTCGTGGCTTCTGGAAAATAATTTGATGCTAAATCACAGTAAGAATCAGTTTTTAGTTTCTGACTCACAATTCAACAAGAACCAATATTTTGATCAGACAGAATGGGCATATTATAAGCGAAGACGGAACAGTTTAAGTTCCTAGGCGTTCGGATAGATAGTAAGCTGTTGTGGAAAGCCCATCTTCAGGATCTTGTTCAGAAACATGTGCTGCTTTATTTACAGTTAGAACAGTATCTGAAATAAGTGACAGTTCAACACGAAAGGTAGTCCACTTCGCATATTTTCATACGCTTATGTCGTATGATATTATTTTTTGGGGTAATTCTTCTGATTCAAAAAGGGAATTTTTGGCTGAAAAACGGTCTGTTCGAGCTAAATGTGGTGTAAGTTCGAGAATCTCTTGTCGACCCCTATTCAATAGCCTGGGAATTCTGACATTGCCTCACACTATATATATTTTTTAATGTCATTTGTTGTTAGCAATATTAGCTTATTGCCAAACGTTAGCAGCTTTCACTCAGTTAATACTTGGCAGAAATCAAATCTGCGTGTGGAATGCACTTCCTTGACTCTTGTGCAGAAAGGAGTGCAGTATTCTGCTGCATCCATTTTCAATAAGCTACCACAAGAACTCAAAAATCTTAGCAGTAGCCCAAACACTTTTAAGTCTAAACTGAAGAGTTTCCTCATGGCTCACTCCTTCTATTCTGTCGAGGAGCTCCTGGAAGAGCTGAAAAATTAAGCAAATCCCAGTGTTACGTTGTTGATTTTCTTTATTTAAACTTACGACTTGTCGCCTGAATAGGTTTCTTATATTTCATTTTATCTGTTTCTACTATCGTGTTATGATTTCATGTATTGACTCGTTCCATGATCATGCAGGCTTCTCCTTGATTTCGTACCACGGGAAAATAAATAAATAAATAAATAAACAAACAAAAAACCTGTCCAGGAAACAACGGAGGCACTTGACGAGGAATGACTGCTAGTCAAACGCACGATGCGTGTAGTATCAGTGAGCGTACTGTTCGTGTGTAGAATGGGGGAGACCCGCGATCTATCTGTGTTTGATCGAGGGAAGATTGTGATGGCCCGAAGGCTCGGTATGAGCATTTCGGAAACTGCACGAAATGCCGGGTTTTCGAGGTGTGCTGTGGCGTGTGTCTTCAACATGTAGAGAAAACAAGGTGAAATCACGTCCAGATATCGTGGGGTGGGGTTGAGCGCACCCCTCATTGTAGAACATCTACATCTACATCTGCGTGATTACTCTGGTAACCACAATTAAGAGCCTGGTAGAGGGTTCAATGAACCACCTTCAAGCTGTCTCTCTACCGTTCCACTCTCGAACGGCGCGCGGGAAAAACGAGCACTTACAATTTTCTGGGTGAGCCTTGATTTCTCTTATTTTAACGTGATGATCATTTCTCCCTGTGTAGGTGGGTGCTAACAGAATGTTTTCGCAATCGTAGGAGAAAAATGGTGATTGAAATTTCATGAGAAGATCCCGTCGCGACGAAAAACGCCTTTGTTTTAATGATTGCCACTCCAATTCACGTGACGTGCCTGTGGCACTATTTCCCTTATTTCGCGATGATACAGAACGAACTGCCCTTCTTTGAACTTTTTCGATGTCATCCGCCTGTCCCACCTGATACGGATCTCACCCCCGCACAGCAATACTCCAGAATATGGCGGACAAGCGTGGTGTAAGCAGTCTCTTTAGTAGACCTGTTGGCCTTCTAAGTGCTCTGCCAATGAATCGCAGTATTTGGTTTGCTCTACTCACGATACTGTTTGATTGTTCGAATTTACGTTATTTGCAATTGTAATCCCTAAGTATTTAGTTCAATTTAAAGCCTTCACATTAATGTGAAGTGACTCGTAATTAAAATTTAGCGGATTTCTTTTAGTATTCATTTGAATAACTTCACACTTTTCTTTACTCACGGTCAGTTGACACTTTTCGCACCATACATATATCGTATCTAAATCATTTTGCAATTCGTTTTGGTCATCTTATGACTTTAGAAGACGATAAATGACAGTACTATCTGCAAACAATCTAAAAAGGCCACTCAGATTGTCTTCTATGTCGTCAATATAGATCAGATCAACAGAGGCCCTATGACACTTCCTTGAGGAACGCCGGATATTACATCTGTTTTACTCGATCAGTTTTCATCTATTACCACCAACCGTGAACTTTCTGACAGGAAATCAAAAATCCAGTCGCATAACCGAGGCAATATTCCATAGACATGCAGTTTGGTTGGAAGGCGCTCATGAGGAAAGCTGTCGAAAGCCTTCTGGAAATATAAAAATATGCAATTAATTTGACATCCCCTGTCGATGACACTCATTGCTCCATGAGTATAAAGAGCTAGTTGTGTTTCACAACAACGATATTTTCTGAATCTGTGTTGACTATATCTCGGTAAATGGTTTTCTTATAGGTAATTCATAGTGTTAGAGCACAGTATATGTTCCAAAACCCTACTGCGACTCGACACTAGGGATACGGGTCTGTAATTTAGTGGATTACTCCTACTTCCCTTTTTGGGTATTAGTGTGACCTGAGCAATTTTCCAGTCTTTAGGTACGGATCTTTCCGTGAGCGTGAAGTTGTATATAATTGCTAAATATGAAGCTATTGTATCAGCATACTCTGAGAGGAACCTGACTGATATACAATCTGGAGCGGAGGCCTTGCCTTTATTAAGTGATTTAAGCTGCTTTGCAACATCGAGGATATCTTCTTCTATTTTTCTTATCTTGACAGTTGTTCTTGATTGGAATTCAGGAATATTTACTTCTTCTTCTTTTGTGAAGGAGTTTCTAAAACCGTGTTTAATAACTCAGGTTTAGTGGTACTATCATCAGTAACTTCCCCGTTGTTATCGAGCAGTGGGCGTATTGATTGCGTCTTGCCGCTGGTGTGCTTTATGTATGACCAGAATCTCTTTGGATTTTCTGCCAGGTTTCGAGACAGAATCTCGTTTTGGAAATTTTTAAAAGCATCTCGCATTGATGTACGCGCTATATTTCGAGCTTCTGCAAAGCTTTGCAAATCTTTGCGTTCTTTTAAATATGGTGTGCTTTTTTCGTTGCTTCTGCAACAGCGACCTGACCCGTTTTGTGTACCATGGGGGATCAGTACCATCACCTATTAATTTTTGTGGTACATATCTCTCAATTGCCATTGATACTATCTCTTTGAAATCGTTCCACATCTTCTCTACGCTTACACGATCAGATCGGAAGGAGTAAAGACTGTCTCTTAAAAAGGCGTTAAGAGCATTTTATCATTTTTTTTAATAGATATACTTTGCGTATCTTTTAGATGGTCATGGGTGTTACGGTTTTCAGCCTAGTAGCAACTACCTTGTGGTCGCTAATCCTTGTATTCGTCACGATACTCCCTACTTGTTCAGGATTATTTGTTGCTAAGGGGTCAAGTATACTTTCGCAACCATTTACGCTTCAAGAGGCTCATGAACTAACTGTTCAAAATACGAGGGTTGGAACTTAAATACTGGCAACTACTTATTCACAACCGATACAAAAGAGCTACAAGTTTGCACCTGTTACTGTCCTTCAAAGTAGTCACCAGCGTTGTGTAGAACCTGTTGCCAGCAATGTGGAAGGCGTAGTATACCGTTAGTAGAGCCTGTTCTGTTGATGGTGCGAATGGAGCGGTCTACTGCCTGTCGAATCTCTGCAACAGTTCCACATCTACATCTACATATACATGCATACTCCGCAAGCCACCTGACGGTGTGTGGCGGAGTATACCTTGAGAACCTCTATCGGTCCTGAAGCGAATGCCACGAAGTGGTTCCTTCATCTTCGGAATCAAATCAAAGTCACAAAGATTTAAGTCCGGGGAGTATGGTGGATGGTACAGTAATTCCCAGTCCCATCGACAGAACAGAGCAGCCACAGTTTGCGCTGTATGAGCCCGCGCATTGTCGTGCAGAAAGATGTGTGGGTTTCCCAGAAATTGTAGCCGCTTCCTTCGCAAAGCTGGTCGCAGGTGATGCTCCACAAACGAACAGTAGTTCTGTGCACTGACGGTCTGCCATGGGGGAACGTAATGCGTTAGGATAACACCATCAGAGTCGTACACGAGAATCACTATAGCTTTGAACCGCTCCATTCACACCATCAACAGAACAGGCTCTGCTAACGCTATACTACGCCTTCCACATCGCTGGAAACTGGTTCTACACAACGCTGGTGAGTACTTTGAAGGACAGGAACAGGTGCAAACATGTAACTCTTTTGTATCGGTTGTGAATAAATAGTTGCCACTGTTTAAGTTCCCAACCTCGTAATTTTCTGAGAAAGCATTCAGTACAATTTCGGATGACCTTTTATGCCTACTGCCAGCTTTCAATGCATAGTTTTGCAGGATATCGAGGGTAGATTGAGGTCACCACCGATTAAAATTCTATGAGTGGGGTACCTATTTGAAATAAGACTCGCGTTTTCTTTGAACTGTTCAGCAACCATATCTTCTGAGTGGGAAGTCGGTAAAACGATCCAAATAATAGTTTAGTCCGATTGTTAAGTATAGCCTCAACCCATACTATTTCGGAGGAACTATGTACTTCAGTTTCAGTACAAGGTACACTACTTCTGACAGCAATAAATATTCCACCACCAACTGTATTTAATCTACCCTTTCTGAATACTGTTAGGTCGTTTGGAAAAAATTTGGCTGAACTTATCTTCGGCTTTAGCCAACTTTCCGTACTTATAACTATTTGAGCTTCAGTGCTTTTATTAGAGCTTGGATCTCTTTTTCGTTCCCAACACAGCTACGACAATTTACAACTGCAATACCGATCGTTTCTACAACTACCTTACCATGTTTTACCTGCACCCTTTCCGACGGACTCCCTTTCTGTGGTTTCCTGAGACTCTCTAACCTAAAAACCGCCCAGTCCCTTCCACACAGCCCCTACTACCCCTGTAGCCGCTTCCTATGTGTAATGGACTACTGAACTATTAAGCGGAACATGGAAACCAACCGCCGGATGGTGCAAGTCAAGGAATCTGTAGCCTATACGGACACAGAACTGCGTGGACCTCTGATTCAGACCCTCGACTCGGCTCTGCACGAAAGGACCACAGTCGGTTCTATTGACGATGCGGCAGATGGTGAGCTCCACTTTAATCTCGCAAGCAAGATTGGCAGTCCTTAGCATTTCCGCTAGCCGCCCGAAACCAGAGAGAATCTCCTCCGATCCAAAGCGACACACGTCATTGGTAGTAACATGAGCCACCACCTGCAGTTGGCTGCACCCTGTACTCTTCATGGCATCCGGAAGCACCCTTTCCACATCCGTAATGACTCTGCCCGGGATGCACACGGAATGCACACTGGCTTCCTTACCCTCCTTGGCAGCCATGTTCCTAAGGAACCCCATTACGCGCCTAATGTTGGAGCTCCCAACTGCCAGCAAACCCACCCTCTGTGAATTCCCAGACCTTGCGGCCCGAGATGCTTCCTCTGGAAGGGGGGTTGACTACTGCACCCGGTTTAGAGACATCGTCAGCCACAGGTAACGCCCGTTACCTGTTCGTCAAACGAACCGGGAAGGCCCTACGATCGGCCCCTCGGAAAGTCTTTCGCTGCCTGCCAGACTTTGGAATGATCTCCCACTCGACCACGGGTGAGTGGTCAACCTCAGTGCAGGCAGTACCCGCGGCGGCCACAGCAGTGGACCGATCTGGGGACACGTGGAACGTGCTCGATGTCCCTCGCATCCTCGCGTCCGACCACAGTGTTCCCCCTTCGCACCAGGCTCAAGCTGTGTGACGCAAGACATCACAGCCAGGAGTTGTGAGCGAAGGGTCACCAACTCAGCTCGCCTCTGTACACAGCAATCACAGTTCCTATCCATTACTGAAGTCACTCCTGTCTGAAGCTCGTTAAAATATGTAACAAACAAACGGTGTACTCATTAGCATCAGGAACTCGAGGTACTCTGTCACTGAGGGTCTAACCGACCGGAAGTTGTAGGCTGGGAAGACTGGTAAAACAGACAGGCGGTGAAGACTGGTGGAACTAACATCAAATTTTAATTCTGGGCAGAGTAAAAGTGTGTCTGAACACACAGTGCACCAAACTCTCCCACCGATGGGCCTCCACAACTGACGACCCATGCATGTACGAATGTTAGCACCACGACATCGGCAACTAAGATTGAAATGGGCACGTGACTCTTCGTCACTGGACGTTGGCGCAGTGGCAGAGCGTTGCATTGTCTGACGAATCACGATACCTTCTTCATCATGCTGACGGGAGTGCGCCATTCCGTCGTCTTCCAAGGGAACAGCTCCTTGACACTTGTGTTATGGGACGTAGACAAGCTTGCGGTGGCTACATTACGTACTGGCGGCGAATTTTTCTGGGATTCAGCAGGCGGTGACGCCATCTGACTTGTTGCTACGCTCAGATGGTCATGATGAACCTGGTTGCCCCACTGAGAGTTCCCGGCCACTGTAGCACAAGAGCGTATTATTTTGTTTTGATAAAACCTGTTTCATTTATATTATACAGAGTGACATTCCTAAAAGAGGACAAACTGCAGGACACTACATCTGAGGGTATAGGGAGCAATAAAGGACATAAGGACGTATGACCGGATGTATGTCCAAAAGAAGGTGAACTCACGTATAGGTGGAGGTAGAAATCTTTCAGAGTGATTCCTATATAAGCACTAGGCAGGTGGCCAATCAGCATGGTGTAATGTAGACGAACGTGGGAAAATTCTCCACAAGTCTACAACGAATGGAGGCATTTCTACCTACTTGTCACTCCGGCGGATTTGTCGATGATTCGTTGCACTGCCACCAAGTGGTGGGATTTCTGTCATCCGTCCTATTTAATAAGGTGCATGCTTTAAGACGGGCCCTATCGTCAACCTTCAAAACACTCACCTGTGAGTTATGGAGGTGCCGATTCAGCGTAAAAGTGTGGGCGACGATTATAGGCGGCATCGATCCAGTTCGGTTGTAAGGCAAGGGCTGAAAATAGAAATCTGCTCCCAAATGTAGAAGGACTCCGTCTGTATCATTATGATATCATGTGTTTTTGACTGAAAATTACCTGTAATTACAGAGAGTCGGTACTCTAACAGCATGTTCTATCTGCAGGAGAGGAGTATGAAAAGTGTATTTAAAAATCGTTACATTCGTATGAATTTGCTAGCTTACAGCTGTACTGGTCTCTGTGTCGACTGCAGAATGACGCCAATCGAGTCGTATGTGAGTAAAGTGCTCTCCTCTTTAGTGTCTGATTAATGCAAAAGCATTTCTCCTGACGGTTTCAAAAGCAAAGAAATTAAGCGCTGAGTCTAAATAACTTTCACGAGCAGAGATTTGCTCCTGAACGTAAGTAGCTTACGTTACACAATTCAGGGAATGAAATGAAATGTAGACTCGTGACTCTCGTAGACTTTACTCATCTTGTGTCTGCTGGAAAATACTGTTAAATCTAGGTATACCCTTTCTGTAGGCATGACACGGTAAAAAATTCTAACAAGGTGCTACGGTCACATGTAAATCTCTGTGTACTTGGAACTAAGAGCAAGGCGATGGCTTGCTCGGAGTATACTGAAGCATACTGAGCGCAGAGGGTGAAATCGGAAGGAAGGAAGGGGGGCTGATGTTGCACCACTCGTCGATGGCGATGTTGTTAGTGAGGAAGCATAGGTTCGGTTAGGACAAGGGTGGGGTAGAAGTCAAAAACAGGGCAGTGACAAACATGATACACGAATGATGAAGTGAATATATATATATATATATATTGAGAGATAAGGAATTAGGAACAGAGATAGGGAATTTACATTTCTTGTCTGTAATACAGCATACAGTCACCAACAATCTTTATTCTACAATTCTTATTACCTACTTTGGCCCAAATAAACAAATTCTCGTCAGCGTTCAGCTCCTTCTTTCTTCTTGTTGACAAAACAAAGGGCTTATCTGGAACCAAAGTACTATATGGGACCTTAGCTAGTATTCTTGAAGTCTCTGTTATACTCCAGGTCTTCCAAGAAAGAATATTTGCATCAGGGAAACCTTCAAGGCCACTGTAATCTGCATGATTAGCCATAAAATAGCGAAGGTTAACCACGTACTGCCTCCAAAGACAGCATCAACATCACAGATGAACTGCATTCTGAGTCCGCGAAAGACATCTGGACCACCAATAGGCTGCTTGTTATTGAATTATCCAGCAAGGTCAATGTCTGTTGCTTTCAACGACTTATACACAGGAACAATGTGCCGCAAACGGCGACGGTAATAACGTCGCCTAGACGTTGCAGAGGTACGTTAACACATTTCGAAGAAACCATTCCGACATTCGCCTTAATCGGTTTATTGATAATGACGGGAAATCTGTATTTGGAGGACCAAATGGGTATTTGAAGTCAGCTGCTGCCGAATGCGACATCGGTACTTGACCGACAATCCCACTTCATGTGGCTTTGGTAAAGAAAGTACATATACCAAGCTAATCACTTGCGTGTTGTGACTTATCAAGTAATAAAAGGATAAAATATTGCATTGCAAATTGAAAGAAGTGCAGATTCAGTTCTGTCAGGTGCAAGCAGATGTCATGATTAATAAAATGGGAAACAACAACGGAGGGAAAATGCAGTGTAGTTCTTTATACGCAAATATCGTAATAATCAAGAAAGTAAAGACAGAAGTATAGCTTCGTGGGAAAAATGAAGCCACCTGATTCTACAGAGAAGGACCAACTTCGAACTACTTGCTAATCTGGATGGAGAAGGAGTTACTTCAGACTGAGCAAGTCTAGTAGATAGTTTTTGGTAAAGTTGATGGGTTTCACATTTGTCTGCGGTTTAGAGAGGTACTTAGTATGTTAGTAAGGTTTATGGAATATTCCGTCAGTACCTAGAGTATCGTAAATACGCACTGAAGAGCCAAAGAACTGGTAACTGCCTAATATCGTGTCGAGCCCTCTCCAGCACGCAGAAACGCCGCAACACGACGTGGCGTGGACACATATAATGTCTGAAATAGTGCTGGAGGGAACTGACAACATGAATCTGGCAGCACGTTGCAAGGCATCCCAGACATGCTAAAAAATGTTCATATCTGGTGATTTTGGTGGTCAGCGGAAGTTTTTAAATTCAGAACAGTGTTCCTGGAGCCACTCTGTATAGCAGTTCTGGACGCGTGAGGTGTCGCATTCTCCTGCTCGGCCGGCCGATGTGGCCGAGCGGTTCTAGGCGCGTCAGTCTGGAGCCGCGTGACCGCTACGGTCGCAGGTTCGAATCCTGCCTTGGGCATGGATGTGTGTGATGTCCTTAGGTTAGTTAGGTTTAAGTAGTTCTAAGTTCTAGGGGACTGATGACCTCAGATGTTAAGTCCCATAGTGCTCAGAGCCATTTGAACCATTTTCTCCTGCTCGAATTGCCCGTCCGTCGGAATGCACAATTGCCATGAATGGATGCAGATGCTCAGACAGGATGCTTACGTACGTCTCACCTGTTAGAGTCACATCTAGACGTCTCCGGTGTCCCATATCACTCCAACTGCACACCCCCTACACCATTACCGAGCCACCACCAGCATGAATAGTCCCCTGCTGACATGCAGGGTCCATGCATTCATGAGATTGTCTCCATACCCGTACATGTTCATCCACCCGACACAACTTGAAACGAGACTCATCCGACCAGGCAACATGTTTCCAGTCATCAAGAGTCCAATGTCAGTGTTGACGGGCCCAGGCGAGGCGTAAAGCTTTGTGTCGTTCAGTCATAATGGGCACACGAGTGGGCCTGCGAATGGTTCTCACCCTGACACTTTTTGATGCCATAGCGTTGAAATCTGCTGCAATTCGCGGAAGGCTTGCACTTCTGTCACGCTGAACGATTCTCTTCAGTCGTCGTTGGTCCCGCTTTTCCAGATTCTTTTTCCGGCCGTAGAAATGTCGGAGAGTTGATGTTTTACCGGATTGCTGATATTCACGGTACACTCATGAAATCGCCATACGGGAAAATCCCCTCTTCATCGCTACCTCGGGGATGCTGTGTCCCATCACTCGTGCCCCGACTATAACAAAATGTTCAAACTCACTTAAATCTTGATAACTTGCCATTGCAGCAGCAGTAACCGATGTAACAATTGGGCCTGCACTTGTCTTATATGGGCGTTGCCGACGTCAGCGCCGTATTCTCCCTATTTACGTGTCTCTGTATTTGAATACGCAAGCCCATACCAGTTCCTTTTGCTCTTTAGCGTATTAAAATATGAAACACACAGTAAAACTGTAATACCGAATGTTTCAGTTAAATATGTCTTATTTTTACGATAATAAAGACATCAAATGCATTCTATTAATCATTTTATGTGCGTCTCATTATTAAATGTTAATATTTTTAGACAACGTTCGTATTTTCGGCTAAGAGCATTGCGCCAAACACTGGCACATTCTCAGACGAGAGTACATATTGCCGGTTTTCTGAAGACAGTTGTGCTGCGATGCGGATATCATGCGAATCGCAGGGTGCGAGTGAAATGGTGCTCGTGCTGCAGTTTTGAAGTACGAGGGGCGGTTCGATTCTTGTGGCTAAAACATCTAACATTGCGCACATATTCACCGCAAAATTCTAGCGATGTATGGAATAAATGGAATATCGCGTCCAGCCGTAGTAAAGTAGTGCTAAAATTTTAACCAAGCCCGCGCAAGCGATGGTCATGTTGATCCGCCGTACAGTCCACACTTGAACCACACGATTTCAGTCTCTTCAGAAAGCTGAAAGAACATTTGCGGGGAAAACGAAGACGTTCACACAGCGGTGACTGGCTCATTGAACAAGGAGCGGTTTCTATCGCCGAGGAATTAAACAATTTGTAGAATGTATCTTTCGTTATTTACAGAGTTTTGACGTGTATTGCATCATTCAATAAAAGTTACTTACCCTGCCACAATAACGTGTAACTTACATTTTAAGTCCCTTTTAATTGATGAATCAGTACGAAATTATTATGGAAATTTTCCTCTGATAATATGAGAGGCCCCCCCCCCCCCCCATGAACCATGGACCTTGCCGTTGGTGGGGAGGCTTGCGTGCCTCAGCGATACAGATGGCCGTACCGTAGGTGCAACCACAACGGAGGGGTATCTGTTGAGAGGCCAGACAAACGTGTGGTTCCTGAAGAGGGGCAGCAGCCTTTTCAGTAGTTGCAAGGGCAACAGTCTGGATGATTGACTGATCTGGCCTTGTAACATTAACCAAAACGGCCTTGCTGTGCTGGTACTGCGAACGGCTGAAAGCAAGGGGAAACTACAGCCGTAATTTTTCCCGAGGACATGCAGCTTTACTGTATGATTAAATGATGATGGCGTCCTCTTGGGTAAAATATTCCGGAGGTAAAATAGTCGCCCATTCGGATCTCCGGGCGGGGACTACTCAAGAGGACGTCGTTATCAGGAGAAAGAAAACTGGCATTCTACGGATCGGAGCGTGGAATGTCAGATCCCTTAATCGGGCAGGTAGGTTAGAAAATTTAAAAAGGGAAATGGATAGGTTAAAGTTAGATATAGTGGGAATTAGTGAAGTTCGGTGGCAGGAGGAACAAGACTTTTGGTCAGGTGATTACAGGGTTATAAATACAAAATCAAATAGGGGTAATGCAGGAGTAGGTTTAATAATGAATAAAAAAATAGGAGTGCGGGTTAGCTACTACAAACAGCATAGTGAACGCATTATTGTGGCCAAGATAGACACAAAGCCCATGCCTACTACAGTAGTACAAGTTTATATGCCAACTAGCTCTGCAGATGATGAAGAAATTGATGAAATGTATGACGAGATAAAAGAAATTATTCAGGTAGTGAAGGGAGACGAAAATTTAATAGTCATGGGTGACTGGAATTCGTCAGTAGGAAAAGGGAGAGAAGGAAACATAGTAGGTGAATATGGATTGGGGGGAAGAAATGAAAGAGGAAGCCGCCTTGTAGAATTATGCACTGAACATAACTTAATCATAGCTAACACTTGGTTCAAGAATCATAAAAGAAGGTTGTATACATGGAAGAATCCTGGAGATACTAATAGGTATCAGATAGATTATATAATGGTAAGACAGAGATTTAGGAACCAGGTTTTAAATTGTAAGACATTTCCAAGGGCAGATGTGGACTCTGACCACAATCTATTGGTTATGAACTGCAGATTGAAACTGAAGAAACTGCAAAAAGGTAGGAATTTAAGGAGATGGGACCTGGATAAACTGAAAGAACCAGAGGTTGTAGAGAGTTTCAGGGAGAGCATAAGGGAACAATTGACAGGAATGGGGGAAAGAAATACAGTAGAAGAAGAATGGGTAGCTCTGAGGGATGAAGTAGTGAAGGCAGCAGAGGATGAAGTAGGTAAAAAGACGAGGGCTAATAGAAATCCTTGGGTAACAGAAGAAATATTGAATTTAATTGATGAAAGGAGAAAATATAAAAATGTAGTGAATGAAGCAGGCAAAAGGGAATACAAACGTCTCAAAAATGAGATCGACAGAAAGTGCAAAATGGCTAAGCAGGGATGGCTAGAGGACAAATGTAAGGATGTAGAGGCTTGTCTCACTAGGGGTAAGATAGATACTGCCTACAGGAAAATTAAAGAGACCTTTGGAGAGAAGAGAACCACTTGTATGAATATCAAGAGCTCAGATGGCAACCCAGTTCTAAGCAAAGAAGGGAAGGCAGAAAGGTGGAAGGAGTATATAGAGGGTTTATACAAGGGCGATGTACTTGAGGACAATATTATGGAAATGGAAGAGGATGTAGATGAAGATGAAATGGGAGATAAGATACTGCGTGAAGAGTTTGACAGAGCACTGAAAGACCTGAGTCGAAACAAGGCCCCGGGAGTAGACAACATTCCATTAGAACTACTGATGGCCTTGGGAGAGCCAGTCATGACAAAACTCTACCATCTGGTGAGCAAGATGTATGAGACAGGCGAAATACCCACAGACTTCAAGAAGAATATAATAATTCCAATACCAAAGAAAGCAGGTGTTGGCAGATGTGAAAATTACCGAACTATCAGTTTAATAAGTCACAGCTGCAAAATACTAACGCGAATTCTTTACAGACGAATGGAAAAACTGGTAGAAGCGGACCTCTGGGAAGATCAGTTTGGATTCCGTAGAAATGTTGGAACACGTGAGGCAATACTAACCTTACGACTTATCTTAGAAGGAAGATTACGAAAAGGCAAACCTACGTTTCTAGCATTTGTAGACTTAGAGAAAGCTTTTGACAACGTTAACTGGAATACTCTCTTTCAAATTCTGAAGGTGGCAGGGGTAAAATACAGGGAGCGAAAGGCTATTTACAATTTGTACAGAAACCAGATGTCAGTTATAAGAGTCGAGGGGCATGAAAGGGAAGCAGTGGTTGGGAAAGGAGTGAGACAGGGTTGTAGCCTCTCCCCGATGTTATTCAATCTGTATATTGAGCAAGCAGTAAAGGAAACAAAAGAAAAATTCGGAGTAGGTATTAAAATTCATGGAGAAGAAGTAAAAACTCTGAGGTTCGCCGATGACATTGTAATTCTGTCAGAGACAGCAAAGGACTTGGAAGAGCAGTTGAACAGAATGGACAGTGTCTTGAAAGGAGGATATAAGATGAACATCAACAAAAGCAAATCGAGGATAATGGAATGTAGTGTAATTAAATCGGGTGATGCTGAGGGGATTAGGTTAGGAAATGAGACACTTAAAGTAGTAAAGGAGTTTTGCTATTTAGGGAGTAAAATAACTAATGATGGTCGAAGTAGAGAGGATATAAAATGTAGACTGGCAATGGCAAGGAAAGCGTTTCTGAAGAAGAGAAATTTGTTAACATCGAGTATAGATTTAAGTGTCAGGAAGTCGTTTCTGAAAGTATTTGTATGGAGTGTAGCCATGTATGGAAGTGAAACATGGACGATAACCAGTTTAGACAAGAAGAGAATAGAAGCTTTCGAAATGTGGTGCTACAGAAGAATGCTGAAGATAAGGTGGGTAGATCACGTAACTAATGAGGAGGTATTGAATAGGGTTGGGGAGAAGAGAAGTTTGTGGCACAACTTGACTAGAAGAAGGGATCGGTTGGTAGGACATGTTTTGAGGCATAAAGGGATCACAAATTTAGCATTGGAGGGCAGTGTGGAGGGTAAAAATCGTAGAGGGAGACCAAGAGATGAATACACTAAGCAGATTCAGAAGGATGTAGGTTGCAGTAGGTACTGGGAGATGAAGAAGCTTGCACAGGATAGAGTAGCATGGAGAGCTGCATCAAACCAGTCTCAGGACTGAAGACCACAACAACAACAACAACAACAACAATATGAGAGGAAACGAAGTTAATGATTGCTCAAATTCTATAATTGCCTAAATCATTTTATGTTATTTTGTGCAAGTGCAGCCCTAATGAACGTGCTTTCAGAATGTTCAAATGTGTGTGAATTCCTAAGGGACCAAACTGCTTAGGTCATTGCTTAAACTAACTTAAAGTGACGTATGCTAAGAACAACACACACACCCATGCCCGAGGGAGGACTGGAACGTCCGGCGGGAGGGGCCGCGCAGTACGTGACATGACGGCTTAAACCGCGCGGCGAGCGTGCTTTCCTATATTCCATATTTTTCCCCAAAAAAGATTTTATTGTCTCATGTAAGCAGTTAGAATGATTCATAGTAGTATATGACGCACACAAAACCTAAAGAGAAGCGAAATTTTCCATACCTGAAAAAGCTTTCGCTTAATACTCGTATAGGTCACTGTCCCCTTCCCTAAATGAACCAGCTTTCAAATTTAGATAGTGTGTCTCTCTGTGAAAAGTGGGTCAGATCGCGAAAGCTACAAATACCGTGTGTTCCATAATTTAAAAAAAAACTTTCATTTACGGTTGGCTACATACAAAGGTATTTATTGGCTTCTGTTGGATTGCGATAGCATTTTTCAATTCCAGATATTTTCTCTCTTCCTTTTGCCACTTTATTTCTGTACTGAACGATGATTGTTTTCTCTGCGAGGATGTGTACGTATTATTTATAGATCATTCCGCGTCGGAACGGCATTTGTTTCGCTCTGAATGGGTGTCTGTCGTTTCTAGTGCGCAATATTGGAAACAATATCTGGCGGGCTCTCCGATGGACAGCTGCAGTGACACAGATAACGGACTCTCTTTGCGACCAGAATACACCAGAACTCACTGGAACTGGATATGCAGATAAATGCCAAACCGAACACTTTGTTTCCGGTTGCTAGCGTTGTGGTCCGTAACTGTAGGTGCGCATGCTACAGAATGTTACCGACACTTCTGTTGAGATTGTTTTCATTCCCTCTAATAATGAAGTCTACTGTCGCAATTAGTTTTGCAATGATCGTGCGTTTAGTTCAGTACTGAATACATTCCAGTCGGTTAAAATGAATAAAATATATGCCGAGTTTGATCTTGCCTAACTAAGCGGAAACAAACCTGTGATACGTAAAACAGAGCACCTACTCGGGTTCTTGTGTGTTGCACAATGTCCATAAGTCAGTAATGTACAGTATTTAGAAAGCATTGGAGGTATGTCCGTTATGTGTCCTCTTCCATGCCTGGTAAAATCGTTTAAAAGAAAATACAAAGATAAAATTATGTACGAGTAGGAGAGTAATGTACTCTTTAAGGCCAAATACACATGACTAGCGTCCGAGAGGGCGCTCCCCCTTCTCCCTCCCCTCCCCATTCATAAGCCGTACCCCTTCCCTTCTCTCCCCTTCCTAAGCTATAACCCTTTCTTGGAAATAGTCTAATCAGAGGGCTTCGAAGCCAGTTGTGTTACATATACTCGATATCTCAAACTCAGCTCAATAGTTTATTGCCATAAAAATGAAACAGTCAATCAGATAGCATCCTATGACAAGAATGAGCAAGGAGACATGACATCATTCTCATTCATTGGTAATGCCAACTGCCTAATTGTCCGTCTTCTCAGGTGGAACAGGTGTATACGTCACTTATCTCTCTGACATGCTGGTTCAAATAGGCACGATAGGCTTAGATCATAACAAAAACACTGAAGTACGTAGATCATAGTATATTATGGAAGTTTTCATTACATAATACATCAGCTACATCTTTTCTGCATCTACAACATGTAAATTATAAACAAATTTTCATAATAGTCTAGAACCAGTGTTTTACATTTTCTTTATCATGATATACATATAACATATAGGTTGTTGTGTTGTTGTTGTGATCTTCAGTCCTTATCCTTTGCAAGCCTCTTCATCTCCGAATAACTACTGCAACCTACAAACCGAGCGAGGTGGCGCAGTGGTTAGCCACTGGACTCGCAATCAGGAGGACGAAGGTTCAATCCCGCGTCCGGCCATCCTGATTTAGGTTTTCCGTGATTTCCCTAAATCGCTCCAGGCAAATGCCGGGATGGTTCCTTTCAAAGGGCACGAGTGACTTCCTTCCCCGTCCTTCCCTAATCCGATGAGACCGATGACCTCGCTGTCTGATGTCCTTCCCGAAAACAACCAACAACCAACCAACAACAACCTACATTCCTCTCAATGTGCTTACTGTACTCATTTCTTGGTCTCCGTCTACGATTTTTACCCCTAACACTTCCATCCAGTGCTAAATCGATGATCAGTTCATGCCTCAGAATGTGTCCTACTAACCGATCCCCTCTTTTAATCAGATTGTACCCCAAATTTCTCTTCTGCCTAGTTCTATTCAGTATTTCCTCATTACGTACATGATCTACCCACCTAATCTTCAGCATTCTTCTGTAGCACCACATCTCGAAAGCTCGAAAGCTTTGTCTAAATTGTTTGTAGTCCATGTTTCACTTCCATACATGGTTACACTCCATACAAATACCTTCAGAAAGGACTTTCTGACACTTAAATCTATACCTGATGTTAACAAGTTTCTCTTCTTCAGGAACGCTTTTCTTGCCATTGCCCGTCTACATTTTACATCCTCCCTATTTCGTCCATCATCAGTTATTTTGCTTCTCAAATAAGAAACCTCATCTACTACTTAACTGTCTCATTTCCTAATTTCACCAGATTTAATTCGACTACATTCCATTATCCGCGTTTTGCTTTTGTTGATGTTCATCTTTTATCCTCCTTTTAAGACACTATTCACTCCGTTAAACTGCTCTTCCAAGTCCTTTGCTGTCTCTGACAGAATTACAATGTCATTCGCAAACCTCAAAGTTTTACATTGTTTCTCCATGGATTTTAATTCCTACCCAAAATTTTTCTTTTGGTTCCTTTACTGCTTGTTCAGTATACAGATGGAATAACATCGCTGAGACGCTGCAACCTTGTCTCACTGCCTTCTTGACTACTGTTTCCCTTTCGTGTTCCTTCAGTCTTGTAACTGCCATCTTCTTTCTGTACAAACTGGTTGAAAAGGTTGAAATGGCTCTGAACACTATGAGACTTAACTTCTGAGGTCATCAGTACCATAGAACTTAGAACTACGTAAACGTAGCTAACCTAAGGACATCACACACATCCATGCCCGAGGCAGAATTCGAACCTACGACCGTAGCGGTCGCACGGTTCCAGACTGTAGCGCCTAGAACCGTTCGGCCATTTCGGTCGGCTCTGTACAAATTATAAATAGCCTTTCGCTCCCTGTATTTTACCCTGACCGTCTTCAGAATTTGAAAGAGGGTATTCAAGTAGCATTTTCAAGAGCTTTCCCTACGTCTACAAATCCTATAAACGTAGGTTTATCTTTCCTTAACCTATCTTCTTTGGGAAGTCGTAGGGTCCTTATTGCCTTGCGTGTTCTTTAATTTCTCCGGAATCCAAACTGATCTGACATTCCACGAGGTCGGCTTCTAGCAGCTATTCCATTCTTCCGTAAACGTTCCGTGTTAGTATTTTACAACCGTGACTTATTAAATTGATAGTTCGGTGATTTTTTCACCTGCTCAACATCTGCTTTCTTTGGAACTGAAATTGGACTTCTTGAAGTCTGCTGGTGTTTCACCTATCTGATACATCTTGCTCACCAGATGGAAGAGTTCTGTCGTGGCTGGCTCCCCCAATGCTATCAGTAGCTGTAATGGAATGTGTTCTACTCCAGACGCTTTGTTTCGACTTATGTCTCTCACTGCTTTGTCAAATTTTTCACGCAGTATCATATCTTCCATTTCATCTTCATCTACATCCTCTTCCATTTCTATAACATTTCCCTCAAGTAAATCGCCCTTTTATAGACCCTCTATATACTCCTTCCACCTTTCTGCTTTCCCTTCTCTCCTTACGACTGTTTTTCCATCTGAGCTCTTGATATTGCCGGCCGCTGGTGGCCGAGCGGTTCTGGCGCTATAGTCTGGAACCGCGCGACCGCTACGGTCGCAGGTTCGAATCCTGCCTCGGGCATGGATGTGTGTGTTGTCCTTAGGTTCGTTAGGTTTAAGTAGTTCTAAGTTCTAGGGGACTTATGACCTCAGCAGTTGAGTCCCATAGTGCTCAGAGCCCATTTTTGAGCTCTTGACATTCATTCAGGTGGTTCTCTTTTCTCCAAAGGTCTCTTACATATTCCTGTACGCAGCATCTATCTTACTACTAGTGATATGTGCTTGTACATTGTTACATTAGTCCACTAACCATTCCTGCTTTGTCATTTTGCGCTTCCTGTCGATCCCATCTCTGTATCCGCTTTCACTTACCTCATTTCTTGCATTTTTATATTTTCTCCTTTCATCGATTAAATTCAGTATCCCTTGTGTTACCGGACGTTTTCTACTAGCCCTGGTCCTCTGCAGCCTTCGCTATTTCATTTCTCAAAGCTTCCCACTCTTCTTCTTCTGTATTCCTTACCGCTGTTCTTGTCAGTCGATTCGTACAGCTTCCTCTAAAACTCATTACAACCTCCGGTTCTTTCAGTTGATCCAGGTACCATCTCCTTAAATTTAAGCCTTTTTGCATTTTCTACAATTTTAATGTGCAGTTCATAACCAATAAATTGTAGTCAGAGTAAACATTTGTCCCTGGAAATGCCTTACAACTTGAAACCTGGTTCCGAAATCTCTGTCTTAACATTACATAATCAATCTGAAACCTTCTGGTGTCTCCAGGTGTGTGCCACGTGTACAATACATAGATTATCAGTACATTATATTAACATCATATGTAGGTTGCAATTTCGGTAGATTGCGCTCACAGCCAGTATTTTTTTCTGCTACATCAGTTTTAAAAAATCTGTCTTGTGCACACAGGTAATGGATAGCCAAGTCTTCTCCAAAATGACCCGCACTATAGTGCTTACTTTGTCATCGAGTATGAAGCGTTTATTATATTCTGCCAATAACGTAAATTTATATCGCTGTATAGTGGAAACAATGTACAACTTGGATAGAGTTACATACTGAACAGTCGATTTGAGAACGTTATAAGAATACCAGTCTGGCAATAATCAATGCTTAGTTCCTTTGCTGATGAGTGTCTCACTTTTTGCTCTGTGCGTTCTGTGTCATGATTCAGCTTCGAGAGCATAAGTTCATTCTGCGATTTCTGTAATAATGTCGTCCAATAACTCATCTTCGAACAAACTCACATTTTTTTTATTGATGCACGGGAAGTTATCACTGTTATTGTCGGGGTAATCGGAAGCGTGAATCCATCTCTGCACATTACGTTTAATAATATCATCAATATTTGATGGAGGTTCTTGATATAGTCATCTGTCCGCGTAACACATTTTAATACTTTTGCCTTAAATCTCAGCTGGATTCGGCCATAACGGAAATCTAAAAATGGTTCAAATGGCTCTGAGCACTATGGGACTTAACATCTGAGGTCATCAGTCCCCTAGAACTTAGAACTACTTAAACCTAAGTAACCTAAGGACATCACACACATCCATGCCCGAGGCAGGATTCGCATCTGCGACCGTAGCGGTCGCACGATTCCAGACTGAAGTGCCTAGAACCGCTTGACCACAGCGGCCGGCAACCGAAGTCTGCAAGGGCATAGTAGAAATATTTAAAATAGCTCGTCCTACAGGTATGCTTTTGTCAAATACAGTGCATTTCGACTTATTTCAAAAGCTGCCAAATTTTCCTTAAATACGACACTGAAATTGGAATTCGAGCATGCAATAAGAGCAGAAGCTGTGTACCTTCCCAAAGTGTTACTACCTTCACTTCACTAGTTTTTCGCACATTGTGCATAGTTTTGCTAAAAACACTTTTATTCATTATATTGTTTTTTGCAGTCGTTCGCGCCGGCCGCGGTAACCGAGCGGTTCTAGGCGCTTCAGTTCGGAACCGCGCGACTGCTAGGGTCGCAGGATCGAATCCTGCCTCGGGCATGGATGTGTGTGATGTCCTTAGGTTAGTTAGGTTTAAGTAGTTCTAAGTTCTAGAGGCCTGATGACCTCAGATGTTAAGTCCCATAGTGCTCAGAGCCATTTGAACCATTTTGCAGTCGTTCATATCGATATATGGTTTCATTCAGAGAGCTTGACACGGCACACCACGGTATCAGACCGTCCTACATCACCGGAGGACTTAAATGACGATAATCGGAAGGTAAAGTGTCTAGCACGACTCGGACGTCATACAGAACTTCATACAACAAGATAGGCAACGAATAATAACAGCCAAGAATGCGCACAGCGTTCGGAACAGCAACGGCTGGAAGGAAAGACTACAGTCGCTGCTAGTGTCGGCGCATGCCACGGTCAGAACGGCTGAGGAGTCGCGGACCGCAGACGGAGCATCTAACACATCACAGGCGGGAATACCAGACTCTTTCCACACTGGGATCTGTGTCAGGCAGCACCTGAAGAAGTCGGTGAGTCACGTAGTTGAAATATCGCCCAAGAAAGACGCGAATAACTGGCAGAAAACTGTTCGTTCAACGTGACATCTTGGCAGTTACTTAGCAGCCTCTTCAACCAGTTACGTGAAAGTGTTAGTGTAACACCTAGATATTAGTGTAACACCAAGATAATGTAACAGAAGGAAACAAGTGACGACAGAGGAGAGGGAAATTACGACAGCCCGTAATCCGGTTTTTCACACATAGAATACGGAGCGCACACAAGTATCGCAGCCACCCAACAGCCCACCTTCCATGGATGTTACATTATGTTGCTCTGAAGACTAGAGGGAACCTTTCGTACCAACATGACGGCTGTTGAGCGCATAGTCTACGAAATACTACAGCATGTATTCACGAAGTTTTTGGATTGGACGCTGAGGAGCTGTACGTTGGCTGGCCCATTCCCTGGATTTGACGCTTTTTCTCTGGGAAAAGCTGAAAGACGCTGTCTACAAGGACGTTCCAACTACACCCGATAAAACACAAAGACGTCTCCGCTGAAATGCTAGGACGCGTGCCACAGTCGACCCGTACCGAACTGGAAGTGTATACTGCCGCTACCAGTGTTCATTTTCAACACAACCTGCGAGTTAGTTGCCTCATTACTGGCCAGAATCCATATAACTAGTGTGTGAACTTGTTGTTGTGGTGGCTTCTACCACCGAATGTATCAGGATGACCAAGTGTAGCGGGAAGACACCAAATGTAGTGGGTGGGCGCCAGGAGGTGCCTTATTAAAATTCGGTGAGAACTTCCCAAATGATTTATTTGTTTCCACTACAGTGCTCTGTTCACCTCAGTCTGTGTCACAGGGCCCCGCAATGCTGAGGAAGCACCCCAGCGGCCGGTGTTTCACAATGCTGTGTCGTGCTGTTTGCCGGCCCGCTGTGTTCCGATGATGTCAGGATGGCTGCACCAGCAGCCAACTCAGTGGGCACCGTCCCCACTGACTCCGTTTCCTCGCTGCTGCTGCTTCCTCGCTGACGTAGCTGAGAACGCGACTATCAACGACCGCCCGCAATCTGACATCTGAATCTGCAGCCCTCGCCTCGGGAAGTCTCCAGCATGTGTCGGGAGCCAAGACGACTGCCCACGGTTGCGAGCCGAAGAGTGGCCCGCTGCTGGCTGGCTGCGGACACTACATCAGCCTCAGAGAGTCTAACCAACGACCCGCCGTGGACTGAGACACTGTCACCCCATCTTTTGCTGCGTGTAGCTCGGCGATGTGACATACCCTGCCATCCAGGAGAGCTGCCACAATTGAAAGAATCTCGTTAGAAAACGGCATCTATTTATACTCGGCTGTGCGCCTCTGTTTTGCCAAGCACACCGCTTTGTGTCACATATGCATAACACTTAGGTTGGTCAGTGGCCCTCTTCTACCTGTGACTTGTGCCATGGAAACTGCTGTGTGCGCCCTCTCCGACAGTTCTATGCCTCTGTGGCCTCTATTTGCCTTCGCAAGTGCTGGTATGCGTAACTTACTGCAATCCGGCCTGCACCTGGCTGTAGCTTGACGCTGAATATCGCACAAAACTAACTTTACCTATCTTAAAAGGCGGTGTCGCTACATTGTGTTGTTCCTTGGTGTGTTCTACGACAGATACTGTACAAGTAACGGTGTGCGAACCTTTCAAAATATGATATCTTGTAAACGACTGGTAGTAGAATCCACCAACAATCTCCACTGCCATTCTACAATGAAGCGCCAATAAAGCTGGTGTAAGTATGCGTATTCAAATGCAGATACAGGGTGTTTCAAAAATGACCGGTATATTTGAAACGGCAATAAAAACTAAACGAGCAGCGATAGAAATACACCGTTTGTTGCAATATGCTTGGGACAACAGTACATTTTCAGGCAGACAAACTTTCGAAATTACAGTAGTTACAATTTTCAACAACAGATGGCGCTGCGGTCTGGGAAACTCTATAGTACGATATTTTCCACATATCCACCATGCATAGCAATAATATGGCGTAGTCTCTGAATGAAATTACCCGAAACCTTTGACAACGTGTCTGGCGGAATGGCTTCACATGCAGATGAGATGTATTGCTTCAGCTGTTCAATTGTTTCTGGATTCTGGCGGTACACCTGGTCTTTCAAGTGTCCCCACAGAAAGAAGTCACAGGGGTTCATGTCTGGCGAATAGGGAGGCCAATCCACGCCGCCTCCTGTATGTTTCGGATAGCCCAAAGCAATCACACAATCATCGAAACATTCATTCAGGAAATTAAAGACGTCGGCCGTGCGATGTGGCCGGGCACCATCTTGCATAAACCACGAGGTGTTCGCAGTGTCGTCTAAGGCAGTTTGTACCGCCACAAATTCACGAAGAATGTCCAGATAGCGTGATGCAGTAATCGTTTCGGATCTGAAAAATAGGCCAATGATTCCTTTGGAAGAAATGGCGGCCCAGACCAGTACTTTTTGAGGCTGCAGAGACGATGGGACTGCAACATGGGACTTTTCGGTTCCCCATATGCGCCTGTTCTGTTTACTGACGAAGCCGTCCAGGTAAAAATAAGCTTCGTCAGTAAACCAAATGCTGCCCACATGCATATCGCCGTCATCAATCCTGTGCACTATATCGTTAGCGAATGTCTCTCGTGCAGCAATGGTAGCGGCGCTGAGGGGTTGCCGCGTTTGAATTTTGTATGGATAGAGGTGTAAACTCTGGCGCATGAGACGTTACGTGGACGTTGGCGTCATTTGGACAGCAGCTGCAACACTGCGAACGGAAACCCGAGGCCGCTGTTGGATCACCTGCTGCACTAGCTGCGCGTTGCCCTCTGTGGTTGCCGTACGCGGTCGCCCTACCTTTCCAGCACGTTCATCCGTCACGTTCCCAGTCCGTTGAAATTTTTCTAACAGATCGTTTATTGTATCGCTTTTCGGTCCTTTGGTTACATTAAACCTCTGTTGAAAACTTCGTCTTGTTGCAACAACACTGTGTTCTAGGCGGTGGCATTCCAACACCAGAAAAATTCTCTGTTCTAAGGAATAAACCATGTTGTCTACAGCACACTTGCACATTGTGAACAGCACACGCTTACAGCAGAAAGACGCCGTACAGAATGGCGCACCCACAGACTGCGTTGTCTTCTATATCTTTCACATCACTTGCAGCGCCATCTGTTGTTGAAAATTGTAACTACTGTAATTTCGAAAGTTTGTCCGCCTGAAAATGTACTGTTGTCCCAAGCATATTGCAACAAACGGTGTATTTCTATCGCTGCTCGTTTAGTTTTTATTGTCGTTTCAAATATACCGGTTAGTTTTGAAACACCCTGTATATGTAAACAGGCAGAATGCGGCGCTGCGGTCGGCATCACATATGTAACAGAACAATTGTCTCGCACAGTTGTTAGATCGGTTACTGCTGCTACAATAGCAGGTTATCAAGATTTAAGTGAGTTTGAACATGGCGTTACAGTTGGCGCGCGAGCAATCTCGCACAACATGTCTGTGGTAGCTATGAAGTGGGCATTTTCTTATTTCGTGAGTATACAGTGGATAGTAAGAATCCGGTATAACATCAAACCTCCGACATCGTTGCGGCCGGAAAAAGGTCCTGCAAGTACGGAACCACAAGGACTGAAGAGATTCGTTCAACGTGACCGAAGTGCAACCCTTCCGCAAATCGCAGTAGATTGAAATGCGGGGCCATCAACAAGTCTTAGCGTGCAAACCATTCAACTAAACATCGTCGATATGGACTTTCGGACTCGCCTGGGACCCTTACCACCGATATTGCAGACTAGAAAGATGTTTCCTGGTCGGACGAGTCTCGTGTCAAATTTTGTCAGGCGGATGGACTTGTACGGGTATGGAGACAGCCTCATGAATCCATGGGCAATGCATGTCAACAGACGGCTGTTCAAGCTGGTGTAGGCTCTGTAATGGTATGGGGCGTGTGCAGTTTGAGTGATATAGGAGCCCTAATACGTCTAGATACGACTCTGATAAGTGAAGGTACGTAAGTATTCATTCATGTCCATTGTGTATTCTGACGGAATTGGGCAATTTCAGCAGGACAATGCGACACCTCATACATCGAGAATTGCTACAGAGTGACTTCTGGAACACTCTTCTGAGCATAAAAACTTCCGTTGGCAACCAAACGCTCCAGAGGTGAATATTTTTGAGCAAATCTGGGATGCCTTGCACCGTGCTGTTCAGAAGAGATCTCCACCCCCTCACACTCTTACGGCTTTATGGACAGCCCTTTAGGAGTGATGGTGTCAGTTCTCTCCAAAACTACTTAAGACTTTAGTCGAGTCCATACCACGTCGTCAATCATTCTAGAACAGTCTTAATCGCATTTATTATTGTTATAATACCGCCAACCGGTTTCAACCCGACGTAGGGGTCATCTTCTGGGCGTTTACACCATTGGTCGACTGCTGGTGGTGTCACTCCTGTCTAGATAGTTTCCTGCCGTTATGTAGACAGGAGTGACACCACCAGCAGTCGAGCAATGATGTAAACGCCCAGAAGATGACCCCTACATCGGGTTGAAACCGGTTGGCGGTATTATAACAGTAATAAATGCGATTAAGACTGTTCTTGAATTATTGTTTAATCATATTAATCGCTGCTTCTCTCCACAACCATGTTGGCCAAAAATCCATACCACGTCGTGTTGCGGCACTTCAGCGTGCTCGCGGATACCCTAGACGTTATTAGGCAGGTGTACCAGTTTCTTTGGCTCTTCAGTGTAATTTACGCTGCTTTTAGTTTGTTAATGTCAATGGACATTATTCCATTTAATAAAGTGTATATTTTCACAAGAAATACACATTGTTTTATTTCTATCTGTTGAGAGGCTAAGAGTACTAGCCGCTGAGTACCAAACCATTCCGCGAAAACCGCACATCAGTAGCACTTTCCAATTCCACAATATTTGCGGTTCATGTTTTAAATCATTCACCATGTGGACAGTGTGTATCACAATTAATAGCGTCAATTGGGCGAAAGTATGCGATAATAGACGACAGATGTTTGCAGCTGAGATTGGTACTAATGTGTGACTACGCATCGCCATTCTCTTCATTACGAGAAACTTTCCTAGTCAATGCTCACGTGTTTCGGATGTATACATTCCGAATTAGGATATAGCCAGAGTGTCTCCTAAAAAAAGTCATGCGAATTTTCTCTGGGGTAGTAGATATTTGTAGTTTAGTTTTTGCTTAATGTAGATGGAGTAAGCCCCTATAAATAAAGCTAATCATGTGGTTCATGAAACTCCTACTGTAGATGAAAAACATCGATGTGTCTCTGTTTAAATTGAGAATGGAAATTTTATACGCCCACTGTCGCAAACTAGCGATATCTTGTGTAACCACTCGAGTTAACTGTGACAGAAGAACGCATATAATAGTCAGTGTCCCAGCTGGGCTAGGTAGCGCTTCTGTGAGGTGAGAGCACTAGGTCGACACACACGACAGGGCAGGCCGGACAAGGTTCAAAAAATGGTTCAAATGGCTCTGAGCACTATGGGACTCAACTTCGCATATCACGCAGCATTCGCTATCGGGGTAAGAAGCACTGAGACCATAGTTGAAGACATATGACGTCACGAAGAATGAGATGCGCTAGAAACTCCCGCATCATGCAAAACGTTTAAATTTATTATTTCAGTGCTACTAACTCTATTCGAAATAAATTTCGCAGTCGGCCGGTGTGGCCGTGCGGTTCTAGGCGCTTCAGTCTGGAACCGCATGACCGCTACGGACGCAGGTTCGAATCCTGCCTCGGGCATGGATGTGTGTGATGTCCTTAGGTTAGTTAGGTTTAAGTAGTTCTAAGTTCTAGGGGACTGATGACCACAGACGTTAAGTCCCATAGTGCTCAGAGGCATTTGAACCATTTTTTTTAAAATTTCGCAGACGTATCTGCATGTGCCGCTAAACGCTCCTACAAAATTATTTCGTGGTACCACACATATTTCAGGAAATGACATAAAAACTGAGGAGCCTGAAAATCTGCCGCATCATGCATGACGTTTAAACGTATTACTTCTTTGGTACTAACTCTATTCACAAGATATTTCGCTGACAGTATCCATATATACCAATGAATGAACCTACAAAATTACTTTACTGTGCGACATATAGTTAAAGAGATATGACATCATAAACACTGAGATGGGTGAAAAAATACCGCATCGTGGATGAGATTTTGACACATTTATTCTTAACTAGGAAGACACTCATACAGTCGAATCAGCTTAACGAAATCCTATCCTTGGAAACTGGTACCGCTTTTGACAGATTTAATCTGCGAAGCGCAAACGGCGGTAGGCGAAAATGATAGCCGTCGTATAGAGCTTTGAAGGGGCATTCCGTAGAGACGTCTACAAAATCGCGTCGTACGCACCCTATTCAGCTGCTTCCAGCGTACAGAAACGGTTCGGGGTACTACACTTATTCACTTTGACATTACGCGTATTTCTTTTTACGACTCTTTCATAATTTCAAAGGTAAATAAATGGCAATGAAATTACTTCTATATTACACTACCAATACAGTTGGCTTCATGTTTTCGTTTCTAATAGAAAATCGGCAAAATGAATACCCTAGTTTGTCAGGTACTAAAATAGAGTGTGTTTCAAAAAGAATTATCTCCTTTCAAAACTTCATATTTATTGATGAAAACATACTATAAACATGTTATTAATTGCAAACTAATCACAATATCTTAAAGTTTTAGCTATGCTGTTGCAAATGATCTGTATGTCCACCACAGCATTACGAACATCTAGACTATGGGTAAATTCGTCAGAAACGGTACACAGTGTATCTGCTTTTACAGAAGGTATGACAGCTGTTATTCTGTTCGTCACTTCTCATATGTCACGAGGTAAAGGGGAGACGAATACATTTACGTTCGCATATCCCTTCAAGGAAAAAACCCATCGGATCATGTCTGGCGATTTTGGCGGCTAGGGATGCAGGGCAGGGCAGGGTGTTGGGGTCTCGAGCGCCCTGCCTCTTCAAATGTTGCAAAATTGGCTTTTTCCACAACTTCCGGAGGACTCCAATGGCATCATTTTCCAACAGGACGGAGTTCCACCACACTGGCACAACGACGTACGCCAGTTTCTCAGTGACACTCTGCTTCACCATCTCTACAAATACTTGGAGTCTGTAACGGGAATTTCCGAACACCCTGTACATATCATAACTCAATATTTAATTACAAAAAAGTTTGCGAAAAGTGAAGCGCTTTGATAAGACGTCAATGAAATGGTATACTTTCATCGCTCACGAGTTATAATATGAGAAGTATAAAATACAAGTTCTTAATTACCGATATGCAGTTTCATGTCATTTTATCAAAACAAATCATACCAAAAAGGATGCGTTGTTGAGAGATCCTCAGTGTGCCGGTGCTTCAATACACCACGCACGCTGTAACATAAAAACCACCAAATACAGATTTCAACTGTCTATAACCTAATACAATATGGCGCCCTCCAAGTTCTGGTTGTGACATAACACCAATCCTCCATCTCTTCGACCACATTCCTCTCCGTGAGGGAAGAATCTGACCTGGCAGATTCTTCCTTTCCTTTCACGCTTGGTTCAAATGGCTCTGAGCACTATGGGACTAAGCATATGAGATCATCAGTCCCCTAGAACTTACAACTACCGTACTCAAACCTAACCAAACTAAGGACATCACACACATCCATGCCCGCGAGAGGATTCGAACCTTCGATCGTAGCGGTCGCGCGGAGCCAGACTGGAGCGCCTAGAACCGCTCGGTCACACCGGCCGGCTCCTTTCACGCTTCTGAATGTGTTGGAACGTGAAATTTAACGTTGTGACGTCAGGTTCCGCTAGCCCCCAACGTTAACCCGTTCCGTCGGAGGACGCCTTTAGACTAACTAACGACCATAGCCACATAAGCGCCATACGGTCACAACCTGAAATTGAATATACCAAATCTTAAAAAGAGCGGATATGGTATCAGTGGATGAGAGCGTAATAAAATTAAGGAATTTCCGGAATGATTCCTTTGATAACGAATAGCCCGTTTCTTTACCCATCCCTCACCAAGCCGAGCTTATTCTCTTTCTGTAATGTGTCGCATCCCGGTACAGCCTCACTATACTAGAATGAAGTAAATGCGAACTGCGTAGCGCAATCAGGACGTTAACGACAATGAGTTAGTTATAAATTGATGTCAACCATTATATCGGAGATGAGAGGGAGGGAATCTCCTTGGTTTGAAGCACATAAGTTTCCTCAAAATATGTCACAGAATTTATTCTCACATACACTTATGTGAGGTGTTGGACCATAAACCCCCTTAGTAAGATCCAGTCTATTTATTCGGGCTTGTTACTTCAAAGCTAATTGCCGGTACATATAAGAAACAAGTACAAAGCAATCACTTGTTCTTGGTTAGCACTAAAATCTCTCTAAGTAATTGAGACAAAGACTGACAGCCTCTGTTCAACACTATTCCAATGAAACTCTAAAAATCCTACTTGACCTGCAGTTCCTGAGTGTCCACCAGAGTCTATCACTGTTTTCTCGTAGTTGAAGTCTTTATCAGCTGTATTGGCTGCTATGGGCCTACTCGGTCCCGCTACGGAATCTCCAAACTGCCGCCACTGGCTCTGAATCTGAATCTCTGCTTCTAGCTATTCCGATACCTGGCCTTTTATTTCGTTTCTCATGTACTTGGGTGCTCACGAGTTAATTTGTTTCACACGACCCTTTCATTTCTAAGCGATCAGATTCCACAAGAACGCCTAGGGTTCCACACGACACTTTCGTTTCTAGCTGCACACAACTTGATTTGGTTCCACACTAGTCTTTTCCGCACTTGACTGACACTCTCTCTTTCTGTATTATCGCCCTGGTGTTGGCGTCTTCCATTGCGCAAGTTTGATTCATGCTGCTTCTTCGGGCAGGAAGTCAAATATCCACGGGTGTACGGACTGAGCTCCTGTGAACGTGCCGGCACGGAGATCCATACGCTATGGCTGCTCAGAGGGAACTGGGTTAGGTCGCGGCGGCGGCCGATTTAAATACCCTCCGCCCGCGGCGCGCCGGCCGGTGTGGCCGTGCGGTTCTAGGCTCTTCAGTCTGGAACTGTGTGACCGCTACGGTTGCAGGTTCGAATCCTGCCTCGGGCATGGATGTGCGTGACGTCCTTAGGTTAGGTTTAAGTAGTTCTAAGTTCTAGGGGACTGATGACCACAGATGTTAAGTCCCATAGTGCTCAGAGCCATGTGAACCACTTGAACCCGCGGTGCGCTCCCTCCGCTGTCCGCGCCCCGCGCCCCGCGCCACGGTCGCGCGGTGGAACAGATTGCGACGGCGTCTGAGATGACGTCGGAGTGAGCCGGCCGAAGTGGCCGTGCGGTTAAAGGCGCGGCAGTCTGGAACCGCAAGACCGCTACGGTCGCAGGTTCGAATCCTGCCTCGGGCATGGATGTTTGTGGTGTCCTTAGGTTAGTTAGGTTTAACTAGTTCTAAGTTCTAGGGGACTAATGACCTCAGCAGTTGAGTCCCATAGTGCTCAGAGCCATTTGAACCATTTTGACGTCGGAGTGATGGCTCTGGCCGCCGTGGTCGTCACAACTATACGTTTGCTCGATTTACTCTTGATTAACCCAATCGCTGGTTCTCAAGCCTTGCTAAGATTATAGCCACAGTCACGGTTTATGAAGTCGTCATTGGTGCGAATTTCGATGGCCTCTCTAACAACGCTGTCCCAGTATCTCGACCTCTGTACCAGAATCCTCGTGTGTTCATACTCCATATCGTGATTTTCCGACAAATAATGTTCAGCGACCGCCGACTTGCTCGGATGCATCAGTCGAGTGTGCCTCTGGTTTTCACGGCATCGATCCTCGACGGTACGCTTCGTCTGACCAATATACGACTTGCCACATTGACACGGAATCTGGTACACGGCGGCCTTCCGCAAACCGAGGTTATCTTTGGCGCTCCCCACCAGTGCACGAGTTTTATTCGGAGGACAAAACACAATTCCGACCCGGTGTTTCTTCAGAATGCGGGCGATTTTCCCCGAGAGTGCGCCTGTGTGTGGAATAAATGCAGTGCCTACCTCCTCCCTCGTGATTTCATCCATCTCCATAGGTTGTGCTGTAGTGGTTGGGCGGAGAGCACGTTGAGTTTGCCACTCTGAGTACCCATTTTTTCGAAATACAGTTCTCAGATGTTCCAATTCCTGGGGTAGACTCTCTGCATCAGAGATAGTGCGCGCCCTATGCACTAGAGTTTTAAGTACCCCATTCCTCTGTGAAGGGTGGTGGCAGCTGTCTGCGTGCAAACACAGATCAGTGTGCGTTGTCTTCCGATACACCCCATGACCTAGGGTGCCGTCAGCCCTTCTCTTGACCAAGACGTCAAGGAAAGGAAATTTACCCTCCCTCCCGGTCACAAACGCAAGAATAAAAATTAAAATTTTCTACGTTCACAACAAATGAGGTCGTTGTCGACAGGACTTAAAATCCCAATCTTCGCCATTTCCTTCTTTACAGTCAGGTGTAGTCTTCAGTACTCTTGAAAATATGTCCTCTTGTACCCTGTGAGAATTCTTCTCTTATCCGTTGCATACATGCGACCTGTCACCTTTTTTCGCAGTTAATATTTAACGAATTTTCCTAAAAGGGTGAGCTATAAAGTTTGGCCTGATCAGATGTCCTTATATACCTCTTTTATTTGGCACGCCAGTTCCTTCTGTGGCAGTCGTCAATTCACACTCATTTTCGCTTTCCGGCGGTGCCGTATACCGCCCAGGGCCTCCTCAGCTCATTAACTCGCCGTGGACCGTAGCGTTTCAGTTTACTGCGCAGGCGGCGTCATTACCGGCGACGTGTGTGGCGGCGGCCGTGTGCGGGACCGCCGACACGCTTGTTAATGCACACCGGCTGCTGGCGCGGCCTCTCCGCCCCCCACCCCTCCCCGCGCGCACAGTGCCCACGACTGCCTATTGACGCAGCGACAGCAGTAATTGCCCCTTAACAGTCGCGCTAATGGAGCCGGCTGGCTTCCTGGAGGCGCGTAATCCACCAGGGGCGGCGGCGGCGGCGGCTGTTGGCGTGTTGGCGCTTCCGCTGCCGCTGCTGGTGCGGGACAAACAGGCTGCGCTGATGTCGCCTCTCGGCCTGATTCTCTACGTTACCGCAGGAAAAACTCACAGATGCTTTGACGCTTAAGGTGGAACGTACAAAGAACTCGCATTATGTAGAAGAAGCAAAAATTTTTAAGGATACGGCAATGAAACTACGTACAGGCTTCATACGAAATTAACACATTTACTGTAAAGTTCCCGGGATCATATGTCTTGAACTTCTTTATTGAGTTAAAAAATTTATAATTTCCAAAATAATATATTTATCTTTTCCTCAGAAAATATTCAAGAGATTCCTACAAAATTTTCTCTGTTTAATCTTTTTCTACACTACTGGCCATTAAAATTGCCACACCAAGAAGAAGTGCAGATGATAAACGGGTATTGATTGAACAAACATATTATACTAGAACTGACATGTGATTACATTTTCTCGCAATTTCGGTGCATAGATCCTGAGAAATAAGTACCCAGAACAACCACCTCTGGCCGCAATAACGGACTTGATACGCCTGGGCATTGATTCAAACAGAGCTTGGATGGTGTCTACAGGTACAGCTGTCCATGCAGCTTCAACACGATACCACAGTTCATCAAGAGTAGTGACTGGCGTATTGTGACGAGCCAGTTCCTCGGTCACCATTGACCAGACGTTTTCAATTGGTGAGAGATCTGGAGAATATGCTGGCCAGGGCAGCAGTCGAACATTTTCTGTATCCAGAAAGGCTCGTACAGGACCTGAAACATGCGGTCGTGCATTATCCTGCTGAAATTTAGGGTTTCGTAGGGATCGAAAGAAGGGTAGAGCCATGGGTCGTAACAAATCTGAAATGTAACGTCCACTGTTCAAAGTGCTGTCAGTGCGAACAAGAGGTGACCGAGACATGTAACCAATGGCACCCATACCATGACGCCAGGTGGTACGCCAATATGGCAATGACGAATACACGCTTCCAATGTGCGTTCACCGCGATGTCGCCAAATGCGGATGCGACCATCATGACGTTTTGCCATTCGTGTACCCAGATTCGTCGTTGAGTACACCATTACAGGCGCACCTCTCTGTGATACAGCGTCAGGGGTAACCGCAGCCATGGTCTAAGAGCTGATAGTTCCTTGCTGCTGCAAACGTCGTCGAACTGTTCGTGCAGATGGTTGTTGTCTTGCAAACGTCCCCATGTGTTGACTCAGGGATCGAGACGTGGCTGCACGATCCGTTACAGCCATGCGGATAAGATGCCTGTCATCTCGACTGCTAGTGATACAAGGCCGTTGGGATCCAGCACGGCGTTCCGTATTACCCTCCTGAACCCACCGATTCAATATTCTTCTAACAGTCATTGGATCTCGACCAACGCGAGCAGCAATGCCGCGATACGATAAACCGCAATCGCGGAAACGTGATGGTACGCATTTCTACTCCTTACACGAGGCATCACAACAATGTTTCACTAGGTGACGCCGGTCAACTGCTGTTTGTGTATGAGAAATCGGTTGGAAACTTTCCTCATGTCAGTACGTTGTAGGTGTTGCCACCGGCGCCAACCTTGTGTGAATGCTCTGAAAGTCAATTTGCATATCACAGCATCTTCTTCCTGTCAGTTAAATTTCGCGTCTGTAGCACGTCATGTTTGTGGTGTAGCAATTTTAATGGGCAGTAGTGTATATAGTGAGCTATCGTCATCAGATGATTTTGAATACATTGAATAGCAGGATTTTAATAATTTTTTTTTACTTACAATTCTGTAAGTGTAACACATGACGGACGGAGCTAAAAGGACATGAAAAACAGACTAGCACTTCAAAAGCGGCATTCCTGGTCTAGAAAGTCTACTTATATCAAACACAGGGCTTAACTTGAGGAAGAAATTTCTCACTATTTTCGTTTGAGGCACAGTAGCGTATCTTAGTCAAACTTCGACTGTGAGGAAATCGGAACAGAAGAGAATCGAAGAATTGCTACAGGTGAATTTTGAAAATCAGGTGGAGTGATAATATAAGGAATGAGAAAGTTCTGAACAGAGTTGGAGTTGAAAGGAATATGTGGAAAACACTGACAAGAGGAAGGGAGAGGATCATAGAACATCATTCAAGGCATAGGGAATAGTTTACTGGGCACTAGACATAGTGTTTGAGAGTAAAAACTGTAGAGGAAGACAGAGATTGGAATACATCCACCAAACAATTGAGGAAATAGGTTGCAAGCGCTACTCTGAGGTGACGTTGTCGTATGAGAGGAATTCGTGGAGAGCCGCATCAAACCATTCAGAAGACTGATGACACAAAAGAAAGTGTAATATAAAATTCATGCACAATTCCAAGCACTTTTCGTCACTTTTTTTGCTAGTGCACAGTTAATGCATTCTCTGAAAATTATTTCGTGCAGTTAGTTTATGAGTCCACGAGAATAGTGAATGGTTGTGAAAACACACTTGACCTCTTAGCAACAAATAATCCTGAGTTAATAACGATCATCAGAACCGATACAGGGATTAGTGAACACAGCGTTGTCGTGTGGAAGTTGAATATTGCAAACTTCAAATCCTCCAAAAATAAACGAAAAATGTACCTATTCAATAAAGCAGATAAATATTCACTTGACGCCTTCCTGAGAAACAATCTTCACTCCTTCCAAATTAATGATATAAGCGTAGACCAAATGTGGCTTGAATTCAGAGAAATAGTATTGGCAGCAATTGAGGGATTTATACCAAACAAATTAACAAACGATGGAGCTGATTCTCCTTGGTACACAAAACGGCAAAGAACAATGTTGCAGAAACAACGAAACAAACATGCCAAATTTAAACAGACGCAAAATCCCCAGATTGGCGATGTTTTACAGAAGTTCTAAATTTAGCGCGGACTTCAATCCGAAATGCTTATAACAGTTTTGCACAACGGAACTTTGTCTCGAAACCTGGCAGAAAATCCAGAGAGATTCTGGTCGAATGTGAAGTATGTTAGTGGTAAGAAACAAGCAATGACTTCTCTGTGCGATAGCAATGGAGATACTATCGAAGACAGTGCTGCCAAAGCAGTGTTACGGAACACAGCTTTCCGAAATGCCCTCACAAAAGAAGACGAAGTAAATATTCCACAATTCGGATGAAGAGCAGCTTCCAAGTAAATATCCTCGGAGTAGTGAAGCAACTTAAATCACTTAATAAAAGTAAGTTTTCTGGTCCAGACTGTATTCAAATTAGATACCTTTCAGAGCATGCTGATAAAACCGTTCGCTCGACGAAAGATCCGCACACAAACACTGGAAAGTTGCACAGGTCACACCAATATTCAAGGAAAGTCCTGTATCATTATCGTTGATATGCAGCAGGAATCTGGAGCATATATTGTGTTCGAACATTATGAATTACATCGAAAAAAATGGATTGCTGACACACAGCCATAATGGGTTTAGAAAACAAGCTTCTTGTGAAACACAAATAGCTCTTTATTCGCATGAAGTGTTGAGTGCTATAGACAAGGGGCCGCGCGGGTGGGCGCGTGGTTTGAGGCGCCATGTCACGGGCTGCGCGGGCCCTCCCGCCGGAGGTTCGAGTCCTCCCTCGGGCATGGGTGTGTGTGTTGTTCTTAGCATAAGTTAGTATAAGTTAGTTTAAGTAATATGTAAGTCTAGGGACCGATGATCTCAGCAGTTTGGTTCCTTAGGAATTCACACACATTGTAGACAAGGGATTTCAGATCGATTCCGTATTTCTGGATTTCCCCTAGCTGCGTGGCGGGGTCTGAAATTCCATGTGCTGTGCTAGCTGCAAATTATAAATTCACCTACCGCAGAACGGCGTCTGCTAGATTTCTCTTCATTCGGCAGTATAGATACTTACAAGATGATGTAAAACAGCGTTGATGAAAAACACCCTCTAATATCTACTATCACTGGGGCCGCCCAACTATAGTAATAAAATATAGTTCTGTAGAAAAACCGTCCATAAAAAAGTTATCGTGAGGTAAGATAATGTCCGAAATTTGCACACCAAAATGTTTATTTGCTTTTATAACCAAAGAAACGGTACTATTCAGTCCACATTTAAATTATTGGTTATTTTCGTCAAGTTCACAATTCATACACTCATTTCGCATTCCCAGCAGCCAGAAATATGTACAAACCCGACCCGAATTAAAAAACGTTCTCACAGTCAATAATTTCTCGACTAAAATGAGTTATTACATTCTGTCCTTCATGTGGATTTCTCAAAAAAGAAACTGCTAGCAACAATGTTCAGTGGTTGAACACTGCAACATTATCCCGTGGGTACTATGAAGGCCAAATTTCACATGCAAATATCTGTCCAACTAAACAGTTCTAAAACTTCCAAACTTCACAAAACTGTCTGTAACTACATCAGCGTTAGTCAGGAAACGTATCAAATGTGAGGAACTCAATATTCCTTCATTTTACACATAATGAGAAACATCACATTTACCGTGTTCTTCCGCGACCGAAGCTGGCGAGTGAGACCCTTCTTGCACCCTCACTCCCAGTACAGCTAGCAGGTAACGAGCAGGAACCGTCTCAATTCTGATTGGCTAACCACAATTACTGCCAATCAGAATGTTTGCTCATGATCGTACTGTTTCCAAAACTGGCCTGCACCATTCCTTACATGCAGACGCATTCACGTCATTCTGACAAACAAATATTAAAGTAATATAAAGAAATGAAAACGAAAAATCAATAAATCTGGAAATATCCTTTAGATACAGATAAAACTCCAGCTGACGAACTGGCTGGTCTGTTACAATAGCAATCACACCTAGACATACGTCATCAGCAAAGTGGGTAAATTCCGTATGAACATTTTCCCACGACAGGCTTGCGTAATGTTGCAGGTTACTTAAGTTGGTATATAATGCAACATTACAATTTAACAAATGTTCCACCTATACACGCTCATCCACTCACATTTACTCCCACAACATTAGGCACAAATAATAATTTTGTCTGACTTTTATATTACGGCAACGAAAAATAATTGAAGTTTTAATATGAAAATCTCAATCAATTAATTCTGCACACTGAGAGTTCTGCTTATGTTTTCCAATTATACCAAAAGATCAACTATTATACTTCCAAAGTGAATTTAGATCCCTAAGTGTCGGTTTTTGTCCTTTTTAGCAATTTTCTCTGTCTCTGTAACTATTATAGTTATAAAGCTGAAATCTGGATAAAATCTTCTCCTGAATGTCAAAAGGTCGTGTACCGATTTCGAAAATGATTGAATAATATTTAATATAATTTATTTAGGTTCTTATATGTGGTGATCGGAGAGGCTGGATTCAAAGACTTTGCGAAACTCTGAGGTGAGGCAGACGAGACGGTATGAGGAGGTTCCTTTGAGAGGTTTGGTTTGAGGAAAAGCAGGATTTGGGATGTTTCCACAGGTTGTGCACATGTATACAGGGGGTGTACGGGGTTGCAAGCAATATGAGACAGGAGACAGGGCATTCTTTGAGGTGGCGATATATTCGAGACCAGGGATGGTGCTGAAATTTTATGTTTTGTGTCCTATACTGTGAATGGGGTGTTTAACTCTGCTTGTGTTATGTTGATCAAGTACCGGAAGGTTGGAGCCATGGATGAGACTGTGATACCTGTGCCTTCACTGATAGTAAGGGAATTGGAAGTAATCAAAGTCAGGATCGTCAGAGGTGAAGATGTAGGAGAGATATGATTCAAAATGACTGGCTGTGCTCAGGTCGTCAGTGAAGGGAAGTTATTGTGAAGGAAGCTGCCTCAAGATATGAGCTTGTTTCAGAACTGCACCGACACTTCAAGGGGATGTACAAAGTATCTTGAGGAACAAAACGAAAATTGAAACCCGTGTCCATAAACGTCACCCAACGATGCTACAGAGAGACGAAGGTAGAGGCGCCTGGGTCTGCCGCTAGGCGGCAGGCGTGACTTTGTACGCGAACAGGCCGCAGGCAGAACGTCTCACTGTATGCCTTACAGCAGTCTGGACTTTAGATAGCTCTTCATGCTTCCAATCATACCAACACTGTAGAGACCGCTAACAGTGGTAGCGGCAGAAGGAAACAACTAACATATGCAGCAGAAATACAGCACTCAGTCGCAATTTGTTGCGTGCTGGTGTAGACGTGGAGATGTTTACCTGGCCCAAGCAGCGTGACACGCATTTCGTATATGATGAATTGAGAGACAATGGGCACACAGCAATACGTATCTGTGATCGGTGATATCCCAATAAGTCAGCGCCACCATTCCACGTTTGCGGCCATCCGTCGGCTTGTGGGTGACACAGGTCACGCGCGAAGCTCACGCACGCCACGTTTCGCAGAAGACGTACTTGAGAGGTTCAACGCAGACCCATCTGCCAACACCCGCGCTGTGGCTCAGGCAATGCAAAACTCCCACCCAGCGATTTGGTGGGTTCTGCATGGGGAGGGAAGGCGTTCATTGCATCTTCAGATGACACAGGCGCTGTTGGCCGACGATTTTGCTCCACGTGCTGGGTTCGGACAGTGGCTCCAGCAGTCTTGCGCCGCCCGCATCTCGTGGTCGTGCGGTAGCGTTCTCGCTTCCCACGCCCGGGTTCCCGGGTTCGATTCCCGGCGGGGTCAGGGATTTTCTCTGCCTCGTGATGGCTGGGTGTTGTGTCCTGTCCTTAGGTTAGTTAGGTTTAAGTAGTTCTAAGTTCTAGGGGACTTATGACCACAGCAGTTGAGTCCCATAGTGCTCCGAGCCATTTGAGCCAGTCTTGCGCCAGGCAGTCGCACTGTGCTTCATACGTATTGTTCACGGATTAGGCGTCCTTCGTCCGGCAGCGTGTGTTCATCGCTCACGACTACCATATGTGGACGGACGCAAATCACACCATCCACGAACGTTCATCAGGAGAAGTTCACCATCAGCGTAAGGGCTGACATGGCCCACGGTTACTTCAGTGTCCTCCCCCCCCCCCCCCCCACTTGCTTCCCCTCGGCTCAGACGCGACAGGTATACAATGATCATCTGCTAAGTGCTGCAGGAATTACTGGATGAGGTGCCATTTACACTCCGTCGACGTTCGTGGGTCTAGGAAGTCGAGCTGAAGTCGAGCTGCCAGAAGCCAGATCAGACGGATGTTTGGCGATCACTGGGTACATCGAGGTAGCCCAGTGACATGGCCGCATCGGTCGCCAGCCCTCAAGCGCCTGGATATCTTCCAGTGGGGCTATTCGAAGAACGTGGTATACGAAGCCCTGGCGGAATCAGTGAAAGATCTGGTGGTGAGTCTACATACGGCGTTTGAGGTTGTTCGCCCGGTATCTTTGAGCGACTGCAGGAGTCAATGGTACACAGCTGTCAGGCATACTGGGACGCTGTAGGCAGGCAGTCTGAGCACCTTCTCTACTTGTATTTACGTAGCAAGTGGTGAAAGCATTGGTGCGGGTAGTAACAGCGGTATTATAAACTACACTACCGGCCATTAAAATTGCTACACCAAGAAGAAATGCAGATGATAAACGGGTATTCTTTGGACAAATATATTATACTACAGCTGACATGTGATTACATTTTCACGCAATTTGGGTGCATAGATCCTGAGATATCAGTACCCAGAACAACCACCTCTGGCCGTAATAACTACTTTGATACGCCTGGGCATTGAGTCAAATAGAGCTTGGATGGCGTGTACAGGTATAGCTGTCCATGTAGCTTCAACACGATACCACAGTTCATCAAGAGTAGTGACTGGCGTATTGTGACGATCCAGTTGCTCGGTCGCCACTGACCATACGTTTTCAGTTGGTGAGAGATCTGGAGAATGTGCTGGCCAGGGCAGCAGTCGAACATTTTCTGTATCCAGAAAAGCCCGTACACGACCTGAAACATGCGGTTGAGCATTATCCGGCTGAAATGTAGGGTTCCGCAGGGATAGAATGAAGGGCAGACCCACGGCTTTAACTCATCTGAAATGTAACGTCCACTGTTTAAAGTGCCGTCAATGCGAGCAAGAGGTGACCGAGACGTGTAACCAGTGGCCCCCCATACCATCACGCCGCGTGATACGCCAGTATGGCGATGACGAATACACGCTTCCAATGTGCGTTCACCGCCATGTCCCTTAACAGGGATGCGACCATCTGATGCTGTAAACAGAACCTGGATTCATCCGAAAAAATGACGTTTTGCCATTCGTGCACCCAGGTTCGTCATTGAGTAGACCATCGCAGGTGCTCGTGTCTGTGATGCAGCCTCAAGGGTAACCGCAGCCGATAGTCCATGCTGCTGCATATGTCGTCTAACTGTTCGTGCAGATGGTTGTTGTCTTGCAAACGATCCCATCTGTTGACTCAGGGATCGAGAAGTGGCTGCACGATCCGTTACAGCCATGCGGAAAAGATGCAAATGGTTCAAATGGTTTCAGTGGCTCTGAGCACTATGGGACTTAACATCTGTGGTCATCAGTCCCCTAGAACTTAGAACTACTTAAACCTAACTAACCTAAGGACATCACACACATCCATGCCCGAGGCAGGATTCGAACCTGTGACCGCAGCAGCCGCGCGGTTCCGGACTGAGCGCCTAGAACCGCTAGACCACAGCGGCCGGCGGAAAAGATGCCTGTCATCTCGACTGCTAGTGATACGAGGCCGTTGGGATCCAGAACGGCGTTTCGTATTACCCTCCCGAACCCACCGATTACATATTCTGCTAACAGTCATTGGATCTCGACCAACGTGAGCAGCAACGTCGCGATACGATAAACCGCAATCGCAGTAAGCTACAATCCGACCTTTATCAAAGTCGGAAACGTGATGGTACCCATTTCTGCTCCTTACACGGGGCATCACAACAACGTTTCATCAGGCAACGCCGGTCAACTGCCGTTTGTGTATGAGAAATCGGTTGGAAACTTTCCTCATGTCAGCACGTTGTAGGTGTCGCCACCGGCGTCAAACTTGTGTGAATGCTCTGAAAACCTAATCATTTGCATATCACAGCATCTTCTTCCTGTCGGTTAAATTTCGCGTCTGTAGTAGGCCATTTCGTGGTGTAGCAATTTCAATGGCCTGTAGTGTATGCAACCTTTTATAAAGCGAAACGCGCTCTGGTGAAAAAATCACGCGTTGTGTAGCTGCGACGACGGATTAAAAATACTGTCATGAAGAATAATTTAAAGAAATGGAAGAAACACACTCCATCGCAATGGAACATTTAGTTTTTAACGTTTGTTTCACATGTTGTTTACTTTGTACAACGGAATAAATGCTAACGTACATTCCTTCGATGCTGTTGTCTGATGCCTCTCTCAGTGTCTACACGTATGGTTCCTCTCATTTTCCTTGGATTCATGGTTCATGTCCTTTAAATTCAATAAAGGCGTCATGACGTCTTATAATCTCCGCCGTTCTTCATGTGCTGCGGCTGACTGCCGCACACTCCAGCGTAGCGGACGGCGATGGCTGCAGTGCAGGCCAGTGTGTCGACGCTGTGCTTCTCTGTCTGTTACATCCCGTACACTAACCGTGAAGACATCGGAGGCTGTATAGGTGGTTACTGGAGACAATGCATTAAGCATCCGGCACTATCAGCCACTGCGGCAACAGAGCATCGCGTATGCAGCAGCTGGCTCCATCTGCTCCACTGGCTATCGTGGCAGTCTGTCACGATAACCGAATATCAAAAACCACAGGTCACGACATGCCCTTGACCTGTTCGCGTACAACGTCACGCCTGTAACCGGAGGTGACACCTAGTGGCAGGCGCCGTCGCCTCTAACTTCCACGCTTTGTAGAGTCGCTGCACGACGCTTCTGGACACAGATCCCTGTCCTCATTTTGTTTCTAAAGACTCCTTCTACTTCCTCTAGAAGGCTGTCGGTGAAATTCTGAAATACTCCGTATATATACAATTTCTAATACTGACCTACGCATGCAGCATATCTCGCAACAGACTTGATAGTATTGTGGATGTTCTGTGTCGATGGATGCCTAAATGCCTGTCACATCGCTCTTGAAATCAATAACCACAGCTAAGGTATACAGAACTTATCTTTGCTACCAAAGGGGTAACCTAGGAGCTGAAGTTGGCCCTTATAGCATCCACGTTTTGTAGTGGCGTGTGATGATGTTTCCAGACATACGAAATGAAATGTGCTATGGCATTACTGGCTGGGAGTCACCACTTCAGCGACTAGAGAGCCAGTGATGATGGTATGATGACGAGAACAACACACACACACACACACACACACACACACACAGTGTCGAGCGGAGAAGAAACCCGACCCTGCCTGGAAAGGAACTTGGAGCCCCGTGATCGAGAGTCAACAAAGCTGACCACAAGACCATCAGCGGCTCACTCGGACACGAAAGTGCAGTAATGCTGTTACCTTGGCTGCGGTATAAACTCCTCATAGCGTCGCTATGCTGCTCTTCCATTACATTCAGTGGACAGTGGATCAATACACGAGGTGAATATTGACCAAGTCTTCTTGAATAAACCTTTTGATACCGCTGAGGATCGCTGTTAGCGAACAAGTAACACTGCTGGAAGTACAAATTCATGCCTGCACCGAGCGGGTTTGCATTGAAGCGACAGGTAAAGTGCGCGTTTCTGTTGTCAACAGCAAGTATCGTGAGTGAATGGGACATGTTGGTTTCCAGACGAAACACACGAGGCATACAGTTGACATATGAATTGCTGTGCAGATACTTTCAGTGCAATATGGATAGATCCGTCGGTAAATTGGCTAAGAAATGAAACAAAGTACTATTACTCTGTAGCGCACTGCAGGAGAAAATGGGTCCTCTACACATAATTACTCCGAAGTTTGGTCGGTAGAATTCGGGTTCGCCCAGTATATGAAGTTAGTGCATGGAGATTTCATGTAAATATTCACAGTAATAAAAGTTGCCCAGCAGAAACCCAACAAGACCTTAACTAACTTAAATATCGTAACACCATCTAGACATGCATCGATTACTTCTTGCGCTTACATGTGTTTTTTTATTCAAATATCCGTTCTGACATAACGATTGTAATTAATTTAATGCCTTATCTCTAAAATCGTAAATACTTTTAAATACGAAAACTTGTTCCGGTGCATCGGTCCGGTTCTTGGAAAATGCAGTCAAAGAAGATTGCCAAAAAAGACACTCGGGTGTTCAATCTTATACATAATTAAAGTCGTTGGACGAATACTAGCTAATGCTAACGGGGTGGGGGTAGTGAACGCACAAAAAAAGAGAGCGACCCGAAAGGTTAATGGTTTCTCCCGTGTGGGAGAGCATCATCGAAATGGTGAAAAACCACAGTTGACAGGATTCGAATACATACGCGTATTACTCCGCAAAAGTCTACTTATAAAATTTCAAGAACCATAATTAAGAGAAGAATTCAGAAATCTTATTTAAGCCCCTACGTACCAGTCCCATAAGAACCGTGAAATTTGATTAGACGAATTATAGCACCCACAGAGACATTCAAAGAGTCATTCCTCCCGCACTGCTTACACAACTGGAACTGGAATCCTAACATGTACCACCATGCTACGTACCCTTTGCCATACGCTTCGCAGTGATTTGCGAACTGTGTATGTAAATACACTCCTGGAAATGGAAAAAAGAACACATTGACACCGGTGTGTCAGACCCACCATACTTGCTCCGGACACTGCGAGAGGGCTGTACAAGCAATGATCACACGCACGGCACAGCGGACACACCAGGAACCGCGGTGTTGGCCGTCGAATGGCGCTAGCTGCGCAGCATTTGTGCACCGCCGCCGTCAGTGTCAGCCAGTTTGCCGTGGCATACGGAGCTCCATCGCAGTCTTTAACACTGGTAGCATGCCGCGACAGCGTGGACGTGAACTGTATGTGCAGTTGACGGACTTTGAGCGAGTGCGTATAGTGGGCATGCGGGAGGCCGGGTGGACGTACCGCCGAATTGCTCAACACGTGGGGCGTGAGGTCTCCACAGTACATCGTTGTTGTCGCCAGTGGTCGGCGGAAGGTGCACGTGCCCGTCGACCTGGGACCGGACCGCAGCGACGCACGGATGCACGCCAAGACCGTAGGATCCTACGCAGTGCCGTAGGGGACCGCACTGCCACTTCCCAGCAAATTAGGGACACTGTTGCTCCTGGGGTATCGGCGAGGACCATTCGCAACCGTCTCCATGAAGCTGGGCTACGGTCCCGCACAACGTTAGGCCGTCTTCCGCTCACGCCCCAACATCGTGCAGCCCGCCTCCAGTGGTGTCGCGACAGGCGTGAATGGAGGGACGAATGGAGACGTGTCGTCTTCAGCGATGAGAGTCGCTTCTGCCTTGGTGCCAATGATGGTCGTATGCGTGTTTGGCGCCGTGCAGGTGAGCGCCACAATCAGGACTGCATACGACCGAGGCACACAGGGCCAACACCCGGCATCATGGTGTGGGGAGCGATCTCTGGAAGGTGTAAGTCAACTACCCTGGCCAGCAAGATCTCCGGATCTGTCCCCCATTGAGCATGTTTGGGACTGGATGAAGCGTCGTCTCACGCGGTCTGCACGTCCAGCACGAATGCTGGTCCAACTGAGGCGCCAGGTGGAAATGGCATGGCAAGCCGTTCCACAGGACTACATCCAGCATCTCTACGATCGTCTCCATGGGAGAATAGCAGCCTGCATTGCTGCGAAAGGAGGATATACACTGTACTAGTGCCGACATTGTGCATGCTCTGTTGCCTGTGTCTATGTGCCTGTGGTTCTGTCAGTGTGATCATGTGATGTATCTGACCCCAGGAATGTGTCAATAAAGTTTCCCCTTCCTGGGACAATGAATTCACGGTGTTCTTATTTCAATTTCCAGGAGTGTATGTAAGATAACCATCACAAAGTTGGTACTCTGACGTTTCAAACCTAAAACACTCTGAAAACAGAAGTAAACGCGCACCACGGAGATGTTATCCGAATGGGACGGAAATCGGTAGATGTGACATACGTTTATATACAAGCAAATCGATACAGTTTCAGAAAAACTGCATGATTTACTCAAGAGAAAGAGCTTCACAAATTGAACAAGTCAATAACGCATTGGTTCGCCTCTGGCCCTTATGCAAGCAGCTATTCGGTTCGGCGTTGATTGGTACAGTTGTTGTATGTACTCTTTAGGAATATCGTGACAAATTCTGTCCAATTGGCGGGTTGGATCGTCAAAAGCCGGAGCTGGTTGGAGGGCCGGCCCTGTCCATAATGCTCAAACGTGAGGGACAGATCCGGCGACCTTTCTGTCCAAGATAGAGTTTGGCGAACACGAAGACCGTAGAAACTCTCGCCCTGTCCTGCTGGGCACTAACTTGCTGAAATGTGAGCCAAGATTGGCATGAAATTAAGGGCAACAAAACAGGGCGTATAATATCGTCCGCGTACCGCTGAGCCATAAGGGTGCCGTGGATGGCAACCAAAGAGACCCTGCTGTGAAATGAGATGGTAGCCCAGAACCTCTCTCCTGTTTGTCGGGCCGTATCCCACCCCTGCCCAGGACTTCACCAGATACGTCTTCGCTTGTCATCTGCTAAGAATTTGAATGAGGACTCATAATCGAAGACAGTTCTACTCCAGTCAATGAGATTCCTGCGAAGATATTAAAGATACCCTAATTTGGCTGGTCGTGTACGTAACATCTACCGATTTCCGTCCCATCCCATTTGGATAATTCCTTCGTGGTGCTTCGTTTCTTTTTGTCATAAAGTGTGTAAATGGCCATCAAGGGCTGCACAAACACTTAGGACCGTGCTCTGTTTTGCCAACAAGTCTCGCCATCGCCGTGCTCCGTTATACGTAGAAGAGATATAGGACTCCATTGTGGTTATTTATTCCCACGATTATAGCTGGTGGCTGGAGTTTGAAGCCATTACAGACTTCCCGGTGGATTTTTAGGTTAGCCATCAAGGCACGGACAAGAGCATGGACATCTTTTGCAAACTATAGCTGTATTTTGTTTTGTGTAAAGAGTAATTAAATTAATCACTTTTGTTACAGCGACACCAGGTGTTCCAAAATTCCATACAGTGCACATGCCATACCTCTCTCTGTCTATGAAACTGAATAGGGGTGGAATATACCGCAGCATCATGACGACATACTGCTGGTGCGATGCCAAACGGTGGTCCGTTGTTTGAGGATAATAATGATAGTAATGGTGTTACGTCGAGAGATCTATTGGCGTTAGCTCTTCCTTTTCTGGTTCTGAGCATGTACCAAAACCCCAAAAACAAAAACAACAACAACGACAATCATATTAATAGTAACAATAATAATAATAATAAGAAGAAGAAGATGTAGGACATGGTGTATGTTGTAGTGTTTTTTATGGTGGTGGTTGAACGTCGACTGCAACTCAAGCTGTAGCTGTCGGCGTTGCACCCTGAATAAAATGATGGTGGAGCCACGTTAGCATTAGATCGCAGCTTGTTATTGAAGTTACGTTTCCACAGCTATCCACAGTTACCGTGTATCCGTCTTAGATTTTGAAGATTTCTACTGTACTGTCGGCTACATCAGTGGACAAGTATTTATTTCTATCGTAATGTTGATCGCTGTAACGAGTAACGTCACTGTGATGACGTAGGCAGAAGAGGTGCAGTGCAGAATTCGGCTCGTTCCACAGTAGAAACTTTGCCTTGTTCTTTCTGTTGATGAGTGTCGTGTTCGAATCTACTCAAGCACGTCGTGAATACCGCGTCGCAGTTCACATTTCTATGTTGAGAAGGGTTGTTCAGCTTACCCATTAGATATCGCTTTTAAGGAAAAACAACCGATACCGAATATCTTTCTGTCTGCTGCATGTAAAGCACCCAAGTAGATATCAATACAGAGAGAATTTGTTACTTAATGCAGTAATCTGGTGTTGTAAAGGAAACAGAAGAACGCAAAGTAATTATAACTGCAATACCGTGGAGGAAAAAAGACTGCTGAAGAGACGGACGGATTTGCAGGGGCAGGGTGAGTGGTTGATTATCAATCTCACACCTAAGTGTTGGTTGACACTAAGTACAGTTCAGTACCTCTACTGAAAAAGCATCCAGTGGGTGGGGAGTGCGTGAATCGAGTCGAAGAAATGTGATTTCACATTTTCAAAAATAAAATTTCTTTTTATATTTTATTACTACAGTGTGCTTTTCCCTGCTGCAACACGTTCGACTAGAGAAGCCAAGAAATAATCTTGCGTTTTTATTTTATTCCTGTTTCGTTCCACATAAACCTTGGTATTCTCATGAGCCTTTCCATTTCGCTGATTGCGGCTCAGCGGGCTGTTTCATTAATGTCCCGGGGATCTCCATGTAGCACATCATTAACTGGTTGTAACTCATTCCTATAAGATGCCGGTTCACAAGAAAGGAGGAGACTAATTAAGGAGAGCAAAACGAAGACGAACTTTTAATGTATTCAGAGTACAGATGTGCAGAGTGGCGTGGCATTTGCTAAATGAAATGGAGTGGAAGCAACTACCTTTCACGTCATTTGATCGAGACGAAAAACATGTGTCATCGAACTATGTTCGGTTATTAAAACTCCCACAATTGGTCTAAATTGCTGCTCTGGTGTGAACTATTTGTTTATCAATTTATTCTTTACAGTTACAGTCCAATTTCTGGATACCTAAATAGGCGATACAGTACAAATACACACATTAAAAAAAGTTTTGCATCACTCCGATTTCCAGAACTGCTAAAGATAGACGTTGACTGTGGATATTGTATCATGGACACAGTCTCTTTGACTGTTCAGAGATGTCACTAAACCCGCCCACAAATGTAAACAACCATGCATGAGCAGCGCGTATTAGACAGAGGGGTCCGAAAGTCTGTCAGTTCCAGGCATTCCATCAGGAAGGAGGTACACGGCTCGTGTTGTCTGTAGTTCACCCGGGTTCCCGGGTTCGATTCCCGGCGGGGTCAGGGATTTTCTCTGCCTCGTGATGACTGGGTGTTGTGTGATGTCCTTAGGTTAGCTAGGTTTAAGTAGTTCTAAGTTCTAGGGGACTGATGACCATAGATGTTGAGTCCCGTAGTGCTCGGAGCCATTTGAACCATTTTTCTTTATTTCAACCATGCCTTGACGGTCAATACCGCGGTTCGATCGCGTCCGCATTGTTACTTTGTGCCAGGAAGGGATCTCAACAAGAGAAGTGACCAGGTGTCTCGGAGTGAACCAAAGCGATGTTGTTCGGACATGGAGATGCAGAGAGACAGGAACTGTCGATGGCGTGCCTCGCTCAGGCCGCCCAAGAGCTGCTACTGCAGTGGATGACCGCTTACTACGGATTATGGCTCGGAGGAACCCTGTCAACAACGCCACCATGTTGAATAACAATTTTCTTGTATACGTAGTGTTACGACTCAAACTGTGCGCAATGGGCTGCATGATGCGTAACTTCAGCCACGACCTCCATAGCGAGATCCATCTTTGCAACCACGACACCACGCAGCTCGGTACAGATCGGTCCATCAACATGCCGAATGGAACGCTGAGGATTAGCATCACGTTCTCTTCACCAATGAGTGCCGCATATGCCTTCAACCAGACAATCGTCGGAGACGTGTTGGGAGGTAACCCGGTCAGGCTGAACGCCTTCGACACACTGTCCAGTGAGTGCAGGAATGTGGAAGTTCCCCGCTGTTTTGGGGTGGCATTATGTGGGGCCGACGTACGCCGCTAGTAGTCATGGAATGCGCCGTAACAGCTGTACGATACGTGAATGCCATTCTCCGACCGATAGTGCAACCATACTGGCGAAGCATTCGTCTTCATGGGCGAAAATTCGCACGCCCACCGTGAACATCTTGTCAATGGCGTACTTCAGGACAACGACATCGCTTGACTAGAGTGGCCATCTTGTTCTCCAGACATCAATCCTATCGAAAATGCTTGAGATTGATTGAAAGGGCTGTTTATGGACGACGTGATTCACCAACCACTCTGAGGGATCTACGCCGAATCGCTGTTGAGAAGTTGAATAGTCGGGACCAACAATGCCTTGATGAACTAGTGAATAGTATGCTACGACGAATACAGGCATGCATCAATGCAAGAGGACGTGCTGCTGGGTATTAGAGGTACCGGCGTGTACAGCAGTCTGGACCACCACTTCTGGATGTCTCGTTGTATGTTGGTACAACATGCATTGTGTTGTTTTCATGAGCAGTAAAAAGGGAGGAAATGATGTTTATGTTGATCTCTATTACAATTTTCTGTACATGTTCCGGAACCGAGGTGATGGAAAACTTCCTTTGATGTGTGTATGTGTGAATAACAGAAATGTATTAAGTTAGCACTAAAAGCTATATAGTAATACTACGAAGAAAATTAATATTACAAAAAAGAAATAGAAAAAGGAAGAAAATAATGCAGATACTTTATCCTTGTGAAGAGTGTTGTACCTTTTAACACACTTTCGCCTCGAGTCAGACCTTTAATACAGCATTAATGTATTTACTTATTCCATTTTTAAACGATATCATTGTCTGAAATTTCAAAAATTACTCCAAAAAATTAAAGTGTTTGCCAAATGTGGAAACATTTTTCAAGGTACAAAATGGTCATGTGCCTTGGTTCAACTGAAATTCACAAACGTTGCAGTCAGAAATATTTATCCATGCCGTATTCAGCTGTCTATCTGTTACATTACTACTCTACTCCTCTCTCTACCACAGACCAAAAACTAATAGAAGGCGACCTCGTGGAAGATCAGTTTGGATTCCGTAGAAATGTTGGAACATGTGAGGCAATCCTGACCCTACGACTTATCTTAGAAGATATATTAAGGAAAGGCAAACCTACGTTTCTAGTATTTGTAGCCTTGGAGAACGCTTCTGAAAATGTTGACTGGATAGGGGTCAAATACAGGGAGCGAAAGGCTATTTACAATTTGTACAGAAACCATATGGCAGTTATGAGAGTCGACAGGCACGAAAGGGAAGTAGTGGTTGAGAAAGGAGTAAAGCAGGGCTGTAACCTATCTCCTATGTTATACAATCTGTATATTTGTCAAGCAGTGAAGGAAAGAAAAGACAAATTTGGAATAAGAATTAAAATCCATGGAGAAGAAATAAAAATTTTGGGGTTTGCCGACGATATTGTAATTCTGTCAGAGACAGGAAAGGACCAGGAAGGACAGTTGAACGGAATGGACAGTGTCTTGTAAGGAGGATATAAGATGAACATCAACAAAAGGAAAATGAGGATAATGGAATGTAGTCGAATTAAATCTCGTGATGCTGAGGAAATGAGATTAGGAAATGATACACTTAGAGTAGTAGATGAGTTTTGCTGTTTGGGGTGCAAAATAAGTGATGATGGTTTAATTATAGAGGATATAAAATGTATACTGGCTATGGCAATGAAAGCTTTTCTGAAGAAAAGCAATTTGTTAACATCGAGTATAGATTTAAGTGTAAGGAAGACTTTTCTGAAAGTGTCTGTATGGAGTGTAACTATCTATGGAAACATTCACGATAAATAGTTTAGACAAGAAGAGAAATGTGGTGCTACAGAATAATTCTGAAGATTAGATGGGTTGATTATGTAACCAAGGAGGTACTGAACAGAATTGGGGAGAAGAGAAATGTGTGGCACAACTTGACGAGAAGAAGGGATCGGTTGGTAGGACACGTTCTGAGGCATCTAGACATCATCAATTTAGTACTGGAGGGAAGAGCGGATGGTAAAAATCATAGAGTGAGACCAAGGCGTGAATACAATACACACATTCAGAAGGATGTAGGTAGCAGTAGTTACTCTGAGATGAAGAAGCTTGAACATGATAGAGTAGCATGGAGAGCTGCATCACACCAGCCTCTGGACTGAAGATCACAACAACAACATTCGAGTGATCAGCAAATGTAGAAGTACCATCAAAAACCAGTTTCTAGTTTCATTAGTTTTGAAAAACACTGAAATATCGGGAAAAATAGAAATCCTGCGTTGTAAGTTACTCCATCCTCTAGTTACAACACAATCGCCTATTTCCGTTTGTAGTGTCGGCTTTGTGAAGACAAACACTATACTTCTCTCTCATTTTCGTTCATTTGGGTAACTTTCTCATTGTGGAATTGATACTTCCAAATTAGTGAATGTTATTGTAGTGGCGTAGCAAGACAGCCAGGCCACTTGGAGGTAGCCGAAAGGCACGCGTTAAGCTCACGCAGATTGGCGTGAGGTCTGGAACAAGGTAAAGTAATTATCCTATAAAGAAAAGAAAGTAGTTCTTGGAATACTTAACTTTAATCCACAATTGGAGAACATCGCTCTTGTTTAGACATTATTACACTGAATATAAACTGGTAATTGCACCTTGCTAGGTCGTAGCAAATGACGTAGCTGAAGGCTATGCTAACTATCGTCTCGGCAAATGAGAGCGTAATTGTCAGTGAACCATTGCTATGAACGTCGGCTGTACAACTGGGGCGAGTGCTA